>NC_060176.1:16867539-16925304 GCF_021184085.1 Oncorhynchus gorbuscha
GATCAGATCCTAGCTTCATACGGCTGATCAGATCCTAGCTTCATACAGCTGATCAGATCCTAGCTTCATATGGCTGATCAGATCCTAGCTTCATACAGCTGATCAGATCCTAGCTTCATACAGCTGATCAGATCCTAGCTTCATAAGGCTGATCAGATCCTAGCTTCATACAGCTGATCAGATCCTAGCTTCATACAGCTGATCAGATCCTAGCTTCATATGGCTGATCAGATCCTAGCTTCATACGGCTGATCAGATTCTAGCTTCATATGGCTGATCAGATTCTAGCTTCATATGTCTGATCAGATGCTAGCTTCATACGGCTGATCAGATCCTAGCTTCATACGGACGATCAGATCCTAGCTTCATACGGACGATCAGATCCTAGCTTCATACGGACGATCAGATCCTAGCTTCATACGGACGATCAGATCCTAGCTTCATACGGCTGATCAGATCCTAGCTTCATACGGCTGATCAGATCCTAGCTCCATATGGCTGATCAGATCCTAGCTTCATACAGCTGATCAGATCCTAGCTTCATACGGCTGATCAGATCCTAGCTTCATACGGACGATCAGATCCTAGCTTCATACGGACGATCAGATCCTAGCTTAATACGGACGATCAGATCCTAGCTTCATACGGACGATCAGATCCTAGCTTCATACGGACGATCAGATCCTAGCTTCATACGGACGATCAGATCCTAGCTTCATAAGGCTGATCAGATCCTAGCTTCATACTTTAATCAGATCCTAGCTTCATACGGACGATTAGATCCTAGCTTCATACGGACGATCAGATCCTAGCTTCATACGGCTGATCAGATCCTAGCTTCATAAGGCTGATCAGATCCTAGCTTCATACGGACGATCAGATCCTAGCTACATACGGCTGATCAGATCCTAGCTTCATAAGGCTGATCAGATCCTAGCTTCATAAGGCTGATCAGATCCTAACTTCATAAGGCTGATCAGATCCTAGCTTCATAAGGCTGATCAGATCCTAGCTTCATAAGGCTGATCAGATCCTAGCTTCATAAGGCTGATCAGATCCTAGCTTCATAAGGCTGATCAGATCCTAGCTTCATACGGCCGTGTGATAGGATTCATAATGATGCGTACAGCAGCAGAGAACTGTGGCCTATTTGTAGATGGCATGTGAAAACAAAACACTGCCTCTGACGTTCTACTGCATCTAATGATGAGTTAATCCTCCCGTGGTAGAATGACCAAGTATCAGTTTATCTCTCTGTCATTTCATACTTGCGTAAGAAAAGGCAGCTTTTTTTCCCCATTTTATTCAAACCGGACAGGACAAACGGGCCTTCTTGTTGAATGCAGGCATAAACAAATAGCAGTGAAGTGTTGCTGTGTGAAGCAGCAGAGGAACTGAACACAGCCTGGGCACATTCACCAGGTCAGCCAGAGGTGAGTGTTGGGCTGGGAGCTCAAAGCCTGAAATCTTTCAGTATTTAGTTGTCAGGTGCCAGTCGTCCCCGTCCCCGTCCCCACCCACCGCCCGCCCACACACACACTATCACTCACTCTTCCTCTCTGGCCATCTCAGTAGTCAACGACTTCAGGGCAATGTTTAAGCAGGTTTCCTTTGGAGTAGTTTGTTAATCGCCTTTTGTTGCTGGAAATGTAGAAATTGCCACAGAGCTTAGGCTTGCTAATTTGTGTAGCATCTCTACTGAGGCTCAATGTGGTTTCTGCAGATCAGGTGAGGTGTTCTGTGGAGGACAGAGTGAGAGAGCATGGTGGTAGGTTTAGGTTTGGCCTCATTTCTCCTCTGTGCTCTTTAAGCCAGGTGTTCCCTCATGTTGGGTCCTGTCCCGGTGTGGAGAAACAGGCTGCATTGTTGCAGGGGAGAACCAGGCCTCTGGCGCTAACACAGCTCTCTTCCTACCTGCCTCCAGCAGGGCTCTGGGGCTAACACAGCTCTCTTCCTACCTGCCTCCAGCAGGGCTCCTGGCGCTAACACAGCTCTCTTCCTACCTGCCTCCAGCAGGGCTCTGGGGCTAACACAGCTCTCTTCCTACCTGCCTCCAGCAGGGCTCCTGGCGCTAACACAGCTCTCTTCCTACCTGCCTCCAGCAGGGCTCCTGGGGCTAACACAGCTCTCTTCCTACCTGCCTCCAGCAGGGCTCCTGGCGCTAACACAGCTCTCTTCCTACCTGCCTCCAGCAGGGCTCCTGGCGCTAACACAGCTCTCTTCCTACCTGCCTCCAGCAGGGCTCTGGGGCTAACACAGCTCTCTTCCTACCTGCCTCCAGCAGGGCTCCTGGGGCTAACACAGCTCTCTTCCTACCTGCCTCCAGCAGGGCTCCTGGGGCTAACACAGCTCTCTTCCTTCAGCAGGACTCCTGCCTCCAGCAGGGCTCCTGGGGCTAACACAGCTCTCTTCCTACCTGCCTCCAGCAGGGCTCCTGGGGCTAACACAGCTCTCTTCCTACCTGCCTCCAGCAGGGCTCCTGGGGCTAACACAGCTCTCTTCCTACCTGCCTCCAGCAGGGCTCCTGGGGCTAACACAGCTCTCTTCCTACCTGCCTCCAGCAGGGCTCCTGGGGCTAACACAGCTCTCTTCCTACCTGCCTTCAGCAGGGCTCCTGGGGCTAACACAGCCCTCTTCCTACCTGCCTTCAGCAGGACTCCTGGGGCTAACACAGCTCTCTTCCTACCTGCCTTCAGCAGGGCTCCTGGGGCTAACACAGCTCTCTTCCTACCTGCCTCCAGCAGGGCTCCTGGGGCTAACACAGCTCTCTTCTTACCTGCCTCCAGCAGGGCTCCTGGGGCTAACACAGCCCTCTTCCTACCTGCCTTCAGCAGGACTCCTGGGGCTAACACAGCTCTCTTCCTACCTGCCTTCAGCAGGGCTCCTGGGGCTAACACAGCTCTCTTCCTACCTGCCTCCAGCAGGGCTCCTGGGGCTAACACAGCTCTCTTCCTACCTGCCTCCAAGAGGGCTCCTGGGGCTAACACAGCTCTCTTCCTACCTGCCTCCAGCAGGGCTCCTGGGGCTAACACAGCTCTCTTCTTACCTGCCTCCAGCAGGGCTCCTGGGGCTAACACAGCTCTCTTCCTAGCAGGGCTGCCTCCAGCAGGGCTCCTGGGGCTAACACAGCTCTCTTCCTACCTGCCTCCAGCAGGGCTCCTGGCGCCCTCTTCCTAACACAGCTCCTGGGGCTAACTTCCTACCTGCCTCCAGCAGGGCTCCTGGGGCTAACACAGCTCTCTTCTTACCTGCCTCCAGCAGGGCTCCTGGGGCTAACACAGCTCCTGGGGCTAACACAGCTCTCTTCCTACCTGCCTCCAGCAGGGCTCCTGGGGCTAACACAGCTCTCTTCTTACCTGCCTCCAGCAGGGCTCCTGGGGCTAACACAGCTCTCTTCCTACCTGCCTCCAGCAGGGCTCCTGGGGCTAACACAGCTCTTCCTACCTTCCTCCAGCAGGGCTCCTGCCTCTTCCAGCAGGGCTCCTGCTCTCTTCCTACCTGGCAGGGCTCCTGGGGCTAACACAGCTCTCTTCCTACCTGCCTCCAGCAGGGCTCCTCTTCCTACCTGCCTCCAGCAGGGCTAACACAGCTCTCTTCCTACCTGCCTCCAGCAGGGCTCCTGGGGCTAACACAGCTCTCTTCCTACCTGCCTCCAGTAGGGCTCCTGGGGCTAACACAGCTCTCTTCCTACCTGCCTCCAGCAGGGCTCCTGGGGCTAACACAGCTCTCTTCCTACCTGCCTCCAGCAGGGCTCCTGGGGCTAACACAGCTCTCTTCCTACCTGCCTCCAGCAGGGCTCCTGGGGCTAACACAGCTCTCTTCCTACCTGCCTCCAGCAGGGCTCCTGGGGCTAACACAGCCTGGGGCTAACACAGCTCTCTTCCTACCTGCCTCCAGCAGGGCTCCTGGGGCCTGCTCTCTGGGGCTGTAGAGGCCTGTGGAGGGTTGCTCAGGGCTGGGGGATGAAACAGGAAGTGTCCCCTCTGTGCGGTGGTTCTCTCTTTTATTCTGTGCCAGAGCAGACTATTTATTAGCAAGCCTGGGAGAGAGGCTCTGGCTCTTGTCCTCTCTCAGCAGCAGGGCCAGTTTGTAGGTGACACAGGCTTTGTTTATATTGGCGAGGATGGGGGAGGGCACAGACACCAGTCTCATCACTTCCTTCCGTTCTTTAGATTTTTTTATGAATCACCATTGTCATAACAACAGTGTGGACAGAAACTGACATGTAAATGGGTGAACAAAAGAGCCCTCATACAAAGACATTGTTCCAACATTATGTAGAGAAACTCCAGATTTATAGACACGGTTAAAGCACCACACCTGGTGTATCTCCTCTTCAATGTGAAGCACCGTATAAAAGTGGTCTGACTGACTAGTCTAATCTCGGAGCTTGGTCTGCTCTGCCAAATCCCCCTGTCTCTCCTCTCTCTCCTTCTCTGTGTAAGTCAGGTCACATTAAACAAGCCTGTGTGTTTTGACCCTGATCAGCAGAGAACACACTTTCTCACACTCCGCAGACCTCTGGTTTCCTCAGGACAATCCGGTGCATGTGTGTGTGCTGTAGAGGGAGTGTGTGTGTGTGTGTGTGTGTGTGTGTGTGTGTGTGTGTGTGTGTGTGTGTGTGTGTGTGTGTGTGTGTGTGTGTGTGTGTGTGTGTGTGTGTGTGTGTGTGTGTGTGTGTGTGTGTGTGTGTGTGTGTGTGTGTGTGTGTGTGTGTGTGTGTGTATGTGTGGTGCGTGTGTGTATGTGTGGTGCGTGTGTGTATGTGTGGTGCGTGTGTGTATGTGTGGTGCGTGTGTGTATGTGTGTGCACACCACCTGCACCCCCCTGTTTATCCCCCCAGTAATGTGGCTAGTGTCAGAAAGTGTACTTTGTCATGACGACTGGCTGTGTGGGCCTTCAACAGGAAGCCTGGCTGCACTGTTTCACAACCTCACTAGAAACAGGAACCATGTGAAGTACCCGGCTACCCTTTACCGCACCGCCCCATTCACTTATGCCATGCCATGAGTACCAGCCTGCAGGCACGAGGCGAAGGGAGGGGGGTACTACCCTGTCACAAGAGGGCCCCTGGGACCCCCTAGAGGGGAAGAGGTATGGCGAACGTCTGTTTTGGGCACAGCTTGTGTCAGTGTGTTTAGCACTAGCCTGTGAGGGCATTTATATGCAAATGCTAAACAACCAATTGGGTGGCTAATTACACTGGGGCTATTGTGTCAGTGCCAGCCTGGTTGAGGAGAGGAGAGGCAGGGAGTTTTACTAACACGTCAGGCCTGGTCTGGACTTTCCCCAGCTTGTTTACTCATTGTCTTTCCTTATTGCCCCCTCATTGACACTCCCCCTTTGTGTTGGAGGGGCTATTTCCCTTCATGCCGGCTCCTCCCTGCGTGGTGTAGTGCAGAGTTAATGTACTAGATTAAAGAGGCAGAACACCAGCCCTGTTTATTCCCTCTTTTCATCCTTGCCTCCCATCCTGTTCTCCTCTCTTCTTTTCTCTCCCAGCCCAGGCAGGTCACAGTCAGACAGGGAGGAATCAGCAGCCTGTTATCTCTCTCCCTCCCACTATGAAATGCTCTGCTAATTACTGGGGGTGTTAAAAATGCATTTAGGTCAGGTTTTTAATGCCATGCAAATTTATGAGCAGACTGAAGCAAATATTAACTTGTAGAGCTACTGACAGTCATTGACTGGGGACAAAGGTACACCAATCTTAACTGACAAATGGCAGGGTTCCTCATTGTGCTCCGGTGTCGTCTCCCTGCGCTAGCTGTTGTCAGGGCTGGCAGGCAGGAGGAGTAAGGAAGCAGGGGAGCTGGGAGCACACAGTCAGCTCAGGCTCCTACTAGAGGCCCAGGCTTCCTCAGGCCTACGGTCAATGCTTATGCACACTGTTACCATAGTCTATCTGTCCTTAAATAGCATTGCTGCGTGTGTACTATCAGAGTAAACCCACAGAAATAAAACTTAACTTGCAGATTCACTGTAGTTTACATTTTTTTATTTAAAAAAAATATGCTTACATTTTTGAAACAGGTGAAGACATTTACACTGGGCTACCTTTTCCTGGCTCTACATCCCACAGTGTGTTTGTATGTCAGATGGGGGAGGTGAAAGACTGTGCTTTTGATGGTGTCTGTCTTGGCTGAGTGGAGCAGCATTTGGAGCTTTCAAGCCCTGATGACCCCACACACTGGAATAAATAGGATTGATGGCTGATTTAAAAATATATATATATATTTCACCTTTATTTAACCAGGTAGGCCAGTTGAGAACAAGTTCTCATTTACAACTGCGACCTGGCCAAGATAAAGCAAAGCAGTGCGACACAGACAACAACACAGAGTTACACATGGAACAAACAAGCATACAGACAATAATACAGTAGAAAAAGTCTAGATACAGTGTGTGCAAATGAGGTCGGATAAGGGAGGTAGGGCAATAAATAGGCCATAGTTGTGAAATAATTACAATTTAGCAATTTAACACTGGTCTGATAGATGTGCAGAAGATGAGTGTGCAAGTAGAGATACTGGGGTGCAAAGGAGCAAAATAAATAAAATAAATAATAGTATAGGGATGAGGAAGTTAAAAGGCCAGGGAGTCAGAGCCAGGACAGGACAGGGCCAGGAGCAGCGTGTCTCTCAGGACCAGGCCCAGCCGCCCAGCTGTCCTACGGTGTGACTCCTCTGTGACAGCCAACCAACAGAATGAGCTGCCTTGTTGATGGAGACGTATCTCTCTCTCCCCCGCCTTCCCTCCCTCAGAAATGACAGCAGTGCTGTCAGTAATTACCATTGATAGAATTATGAAAGGGAATAGTGATGCAAACAGGCTACCGAGGGTGAGGTAGAAGGAGAGAAGGGAACCTTCCATTTTGAATAGAGAGGTAGTCCCAGGCATCCTGACATGAGATGAAATGGGTTAGCAGCGTGGAGTTTGAGCCTGGCCAGATCCCCCGGTACTGAAGACAAAGGTTGACCTCCACAAAGTTGGAGCAGCTGGATGAGCTGTAGTTCTCTGCTGTTGTTTTTCGTCTCTCTCTGCTGGGCAGATGTACAGGTCATCCCTCTGCAGCCGTTTCTCCTGCAATTAAAAACAAATTACTAGTGGTGCCTCTTGTTATTCCAAATAAACAACTGTTGTGTGTGTGTGTATGTATGTATGAGTCTGTGTGTGAGAGCGTGTGTATCTCACCACATTCTTGAATCTCTGCTGAATAAACAGCCATTTCAGACTGGGCCCGCTGCATTCCTGGGGAATAATTTGGCTTACACTAAGACAAAGAAAGAAGGAAAGCTGAAGAGAGAGAGATCAGGTTTTGGTGTCACTTATTCCCCCATTCTGCCACTTGGGTTTCGCCGCCAGGTTGCGTGGGTAGCCAGCACCTGTGGCCCTCACCACGCCAATTACACCCACCCATGAACACACACACACACACACACACACACACACACACACACACACACACACACACACACACACACACACACACACACACACACACACACACACACACACACACACACACACACACACACACACACACACACACACACAGTGGGGGAGACTGTTTGCTGGCCAAGGCAGGCTGGATCAAAGGGCGTGTATGAGGGAGCCAGGGCACCTCGTAGAAAGCAGCTGCTCCTCGTTGTCTCTCCCTCTCACCCCGGCCTGACAGCAGCTAGAAATATGAGGCCTCTCCGGACCTCTGGCCTGGGAAAGGAGGACGGTATAACACACATATTCACAAAAGCTTTTGTCTCTGCACAAACACACACACACACACACACACACACACACACACACACACACACACACACACACACACACACACACACACACACACACACACACACACACACACACACACACACACACACACACACACACACACACACACACTAGGAAAGCCTTTTGTCTATGCTCATTCACTCACACGGCCACAAATACAAATAGACTTAGAAGAAGTTTCATTATAAGGCTACATACTCTCTCACACATACAAAAGCATTACATTCTCACACGCTTCATTTCTCTTTATTGCCCATTTAATGCCACTCTTTCATTTGCTGTTTTAGTCTATTTGTAGGCCTTTCCCCTTCCTTCTAGCTCTCCATCTGCCTTTCTCCCCACCTCTCCCCCAACGTCTACAATTCAGTCTTTCTCTCAACTAGTCTATCCTTAACTTCCTCTGAATGTGCTTTTATTCCTCTCTGTCTTCCCCCTTTTCTCCTGGCCTGTCTGTGCTTTCTCTCCTTGGCCCTGGCTCTCTCTCCGGTGTGTTCAGGCTCTGACAGAGAGGGTTGAGAAAGGCATTCAGCTCCCTAATCCGGGCTCCCTCCATCAGGAATGCTAATGTGTGTGTGACTCGCCGGGCCCAGCAACATCTGCAGGAGCCTGTGCCGAGGGCCCCCCTCCACCCAGGCCCTTTGAGCCGCTCACTCGCTGCCATTATTTCATTGTTTCACTTCATGCCTGTGACTGGGCGGTGCAGGGCGGTTAACCCTCTGCTGCCCAGCCCAGTCCCATGTAGCCTAGTCCTGCTACTCACAGAGGAGACTGAGACTGGTGCTGAGGAGGGGTGCAATCAGGGCCCTGGGAGGAACAACCCTTTCCCAAGACTGGGCTCCCCGCCTGCCCATCTGGACCCCCCCCCCATCTCCACATACACACACACTGCCCCCACCCCACAACACACTGTTTGCCCACACACATTCCACTACTCACTCACAGTGTGTGTGTGTGTTGAGGCAATCTGTTTAAGTGTACAGACTGCAAGCTCTCTGTCCATATAGCTAATGGTGAGTTAAGGCGTGATTGCAGGATTTATCCTCTGTGTCCCACTATTGGACGTCACATAATGGACAGACCTAGTCCGTACGTCAGGCAGGGCAAACTGTTATTTGATAGGATGAGATGTGATGGGCGGTGGGGGTGTTAGCCTATCAAATCCTTGTTATTAGATTTTCACCCGCCCCTTTTGCCAGGTTTTTCAGTTGAAAGAAATGATTGTTTGGATTGTCTCTGTTTTCCAAAAGATGAATTACTGGTAAAGCGCAACTGACAAAGTGAATCTGCATCAAGCCACAGCACTGCTGATTGAATTACACTTCTCCCCAGTCAGTCCCAGTCCTGGCCACATTCCTCCATATGCACTCCAACTCCACCGTGCCATGGACAGACAGACATATTATATTTCTGCCTCTCCCTCTTCATCCATGTCCTCTCTATAGCTTTGATAGGTCTGTGATATGGGACCTGTCAGAGCCTGGCCCTGCTCTGCTCTCTGTCTAAGGAGAATCTCTGTGGGTCACAGACAGGTATGGATAATGTCTAGAACCCACAGCCTCTCTTATGGCCGGGGGCTGGGCTTGGAGCTACAGGCCCATGCAGGAGGCGGAGCTCCCAGATTGGAGGCAAATGCAAATGTAGCAACGAGCCTCACAAGATGGAGGGTGTAGAAATTACAGTGGTAATTTAGAAGGAATTCATTCAAAATAATGACACTGTCTGTTGTTGAATCCGGCATAATTAAAGAAGGGAAGGAAAGTGAGTGTGAGTGGAGAGATTATTGGGGGCTTTCTTGTGGATAGACAGACAGACAGCATGGGAGATTAACTGATATGGACGCCCTGCGCCTGATTGAAATCATTTGAAATGTGGTGAGAGTTTAATGCAATATATGCAGCTGTGTCCAGGGAGGGGTTTGTGTGTGTGTGTCACCACTCCACGACTAGCTAGGCTGTTACGAAAGGTTATGTTTCATTTCAACCTCCCCATTTTGAGCTGGCCAGCCAATAGCAGGGAGGTGTTATGGTTAGGACACACCAATGAATTGTTCATGTTGGAGCTATTCTGGCCATTTTTATCAAAGCCACGATTAATCATTACATTTGTGCAAAGCAGAGCTGCTGTTACCATGGGGACCCAAATGATCCCCACCGCTTTGCATATCAACAGAAAAAGTTGCCGAGCGCGCTAGGTGGAGGCCTTAACAGCAACCTGCCTGGCTCTAAAGAGAGCTCCATGGAACAGGCCCTTCTCTCAGCCCCTCTCCTCCCCTCCTCTGACACTTAACAGGCCTGTTAGTGGGCAGAAATAAACAAAGCTCTCCCGCAATAATCAAGATGGTGCCTAATGACCACGGCTAGTTTAAAGCAGAGAGGACAAAACAAGCCATGAATGTGTTAGTGCTCACAGTACTTAAGAAGTCCCATTTCCATTTGATTTATTTCCCTTCATATCAGATGTGTCTTTTGATTATGTTATTTAGATGCGAAATACAAAAGTTCATTTAATTTAGAGCTTACGTTTCTCAAAGGGATTTTTCAAATGAGCGAGTCGCCCAGATCTGTCCTTGTGCATGTTAATTCCTTCAGAAGTCAGTCTTGTGGTGTTCAGACGCAATGGGGACTTTTCTGGCTCCCTACAATACAATAGGGGACTTTGAATAAATTGTGTATGTGCTCTCCTGTCTTCTGTATCCAGCTCAGACTAGGCTGTCCTCAGCCCCTATCAGTGCTCATTCACACCAGGGACCTGAGGAATGTCCTCCATTTTAGGATCAGACCACATGCCCCGACAGGCCTCCAGACACCTCCTCTACATTCACAACAACAGCAGCATCACACATTGTTATACGCTGTTATCATGAACAGTCAACATGGATGCCACCTCTGGATAGTTTTAGTAGCTAGATGTCTATGCTGCGCCATCTTCCATATGGTTTTCTGCAGCACATGATATATGATTTCCTATGTAAATAAGTAACTAGGTTTGTAGCCTCTCATCCCAGGGTTTTCTTGGTGGTTTAAAAGGCTCGATGCAGCCAAATTGGATCTGGGTATGTAAATAACACTCTGATGTTTAATGAGAAACAAAGTTGGCTAATTATAGCAGCTGGGAGAAAGACGAGGAGGACAGTGGGAAATGTTTCCATCACTCCCAGGGTCTATAGATTACTGCCTAATTGCCTAAATCGAATCAGACCGAGACATTAGCTAGCTAGCGAGGAGGACGCTGGGACTGAGAGAGAGAGATAGAGATGGAGAGGGACGATGGTGTGATTGCACAGACCCATGGGTGATTCTCAGGAAGGATAAGCTCTCATGGACTCTGGTATGGTCCAGCACAGAGCGTGACCCAAAGCTATTTGTTTCAGTGAGCACACCTTTCAATTGGCTATGTGAT
This sequence comes from Oncorhynchus gorbuscha, assembly GCF_021184085.1. NCBI lineage: Eukaryota > Metazoa > Chordata > Actinopteri > Salmoniformes > Salmonidae > Oncorhynchus > Oncorhynchus gorbuscha. The sequence goes on from NC_060176.1 coordinate 16,878,731, forward strand.
GACCTTTTTAGTGCCCCTCCCCATGACTCAGTGTTGTGGTTTTAGGCCTGATATGTCTCCCATGCTAGCCCAGTGTCAGTCCCTCCTGCCCCCCACCCCCCCAGGTATTGACGTGGAGACGAGCATGGCACTATAATCTCCGCTGGCACGCCAGCCAGCTGCTGAGCTGATTCATACTCGCAGGCGGAAGTTTTTCAGCTGTAATTACATGTAATTCTGACGCATGTTTATGCTGGGCCCAGCCAGAGAACTTCTCTCCTAATGACTAAGTAGCACTTAACATTCCTCCTAAACATTTATCACTGCATTCTTTTTTTTAACCTTTTTTTATTTCTGTAGGTCAGAGTCTGAAACGTTTGATGGGAAAACAATGGTATCTATGTGATATTTGCAGTTAGATGATTAGATGAACATGCCATGATGTCCTGTCTTACAGAGGGAGTTTGGTGGAGGGTAGCGTAGTGAAATGTGATCTTTTGAGGATAAACGTTGTGAACAGACCGTGTCTATAAATCCCAGTTTGTGTTTCCTCTCGTTTATTTCTGTCTCTGTGGATAAAGGAAGGAAGGAGGAGGAAAAGAACTTGTTTACTTTACCACAACTAATTCCTCTCAATGGTGGTGTGTGAATATAAAGGATATTTCTGGCCATAGCAGCTAAATGCCTGTGCTGGATGGGAGTGCAGTGCTCTGTCAGTAGTAGGCTGTACAGTGTGGGGGGAATAAGAAGAAGCCCCATTGGATCCCTTTCATCCTAGGAGTGCAGTGATATTGAGGTCAGCTGTCCAAAATGATCTCATGTTAAGGAATCGGCGAGTCAGCAGGGTCAGAGCAGAACCGCCATGACGACACTTTCTCCACGGTGATAACGCAGCCTGCCTGTCGTCCTTCCTCCCCCTCCACTTCCTTTTCATGGGAACAGAGAGACAGAGAACGAGAGAGAGACAGAGACAGAGATAGAGACAGAGACAGACAGAGACTCAGCCTGCTCTGTGTCTGTACCCTTTCACAGGGACCACGGGGAACAGAGGAGCTAAAATATGCTACTGCCTCTAATAATAATAATTCGTGATGCACCGATATGACATTTTTGGCCCATACTGATATCCAATATTTTCCTTGCCAAAAAAAAAAAACGCGAATCGATATTTTTACATTTGAGCGGCCTTTTAAGCATTCCAGTACAGTTGAATAGTTAACACACACACGGATGCAGCGGTCTAAGGCACTGCATCTCAGTGCTAGCGGCATCACTACAGTCCCTGGTTCGAATCCAGGCTGTATCACATCTGACCGTGGTTGGGAGTCCCATAGGGCGGTGCACAATTGGCCCAGCATTGTCTGGGTTTGGCCGGGGTAGGCCGTCATCGTCATTGTAAATAAGAAAAACCAACCTGTCTTTTTCTACCACAGTCTTTGAAATGCAAGAGAAAGGTCACACATCTAGCCATCACTCTGGTTGTAATTCCGATAGTGTCCACAAGATGGCAGCAGTGTATGTGCAAATTTCAGATGGATAACTTAAAACATTTGTGAACAAGAATACTTTTAGTGGGAAGTCCCCAAGTACATTTGGGCAAATCGTGAAGGGGACATTCGCATTCATATTCCATTTTTCTACAGAATATCGTCAAATCTGTATACTTGGACTTTGATTTAGTATTAGTAGCCATATTATAAGATCAACTTTTGCAAAACAACAAGTTTTATTAACTCTGAATATTCTTATACGTTGTGTTCAAAAGGAAAAGGCATGTGCCTACATTTTGCGACCAAGACGGAGTTTCTGGATACTCCAGTAAAGCCCAGCTCATTGGCTATCTAGCTAGCTTTGCTTGACCCCGATTGGTGCTTACTTGACAAAGATACAGTCCTTCAAGTGATGGCCGCCCGCATCATCGGTGTGCCATGAAGGCGTCGCTCTCTGATCAAGTATGGTGTCTTATAGGATATATATGAAATAGTGAATTCTTGTTACCTTCTAGGATCCCTGAGGAATAGAGACTAACGTGATTTGACTCATTCAAACAACGTTTAGGGTTAGATTTTCACAGAGTCCTTTCTTTGCAAATTGAATGAGTGGAAATACAAAATCGATCGTGCGTGCTTATTTGGACCGTTGGACCGATCCCTGAATTGCCTAGTTAAATAAAGGTTAAATAAAGGTTACACACACCACACTGACCAAAAATGTATTTTTGTTGGCATTTACGTATGTCCCCATTACCAGTAAAACATGATCAAAACCTATTTCTTTCACTTCTTTCACTTACTTGCTGTGCTGTTTCGTTGTACATTTGTTCAGTCGTTTGTTCAGTCGTTTCATTCTCAACCAGGATTTCTATGGAACGCCATTTGGGTCTTTGCGTGTTATAAAATATACTATTTAACACTATTTGACATGTCTATTAAGCTTGTTGACCAATCAGGACCTAAACATGACTGCATGTCACATAATAATTGAACACGTTCATACATTTTTATGTAGTTATTAGACATTGATTACACTTTCACTCGTATTTCATATGTCACAACGATACGTATGCTATGATGCTGGTAAAGTTTTCACGCGCACCTACAGTACTTGTCATTGAAAAAGCTTGGATGCAAACAATGTTCTTCCCCAAAAACTTACCAAAACGACAATCAGTTTCAGTAGCTATAGTTAGCCAGCTAACTATATAGCTAGGTGTCATCATCTAAAATAACCCTAATTTATAAGAGAGTTCTTATTTGATTAATGGTGGTCGGACCCATCTATGTTAAGCTAGCCACAATAAGGATTAGCCACAACAGTGGACTTTGCGGTTAGCCTTCAAAATAAAAGTATGGCATAGTTCTACTGTTTGTATTAATTTGCATCACTGTCAATTAAATAATTTTATTTTGAAGGTAAACTGAAAATTCCACTATTGTGCCTAATCCTTATTGTGGCTAGCTTCACAACACATAACCCGGTCCAGATGAAGCTAGCTGGCTACTTATAACGTTAGCTTTGGGCAACAGGGTTAAGTAGCTGGCTAGCTATTTATTTTCATGAACTGAAGTTCAATTTCAATAGGCGAACATAGTATGTATGTCGCGGAGCTAATAGCAGTGACGCTATTATTGTATAACTCCTGTAGGGCAACATCTGAAAAATAGAGCATTAGGTAGTGTGTACCGGTGCTTGACCTGTCTGCGAATGCGAAAGAAGAATGGTTGATTGTCAAGGGCAATGAATTCCATTATCTTGGCTTTAATGGATTTCGTCTTTGAGTTGTCTCGCTGAAATGTTCTTACTCTTTCCAATGACTGCTCGACTTGTTCACTGCTCGATCCACACAGCAGACATTGTGGGCTAGGTTAGGGATGCTGTGTTGCACGAGTAAGGCAACATTTTACATGGTGTCATTACGTCATCTACCTACGTTTTATTATATTATTATAGGTATGAACATCAGCTTTGACATCGGTTTTGCACATCGGGGTGAAAAAAGACTTTCGGCCGATACCGATGTTGGCATTTTTAGCTAATATCGTACGATTCTGATATGTTCACCGATATATTGTGCATCCCTAATAACAATACTACATGGGACTTAATAGTGCTTTTCAACAACCCAAAGTCGCATTACAATTGTAGAAATTAAAGGAAAACAAACAAAAAAACTGTCAAAACAAAACATCAGACTGAACAAAATCATGAATAAAGAGAGGTGGGCTCAAATAAGGGTTTCGGGTAAGTGTTTAGGGTAAGGGGTAAGGTAAGAGGTAGGGTAAGGGTTTAGGGTAAGGGGTAAGGTGAGAGGTAGGGTAAGGGTTTAGGGTAAGGGGTAGGGTAAGGGTTTAGGGTAAGGGGTAGGGTAAGGGTTTAGGGTTTAGGGTAAGGGGTAGGCATGGGGTAGGGTAAGGGGTAGGGTTTAGGCTAAGGGATAGGGTAAGGGGTAGGGTTTAGGCTAAGGGATAGGGTAAGGGGTAGGGTAAGGCTATAGAGTAAGGGGTAGGTTAAGGGGTAGGTTAAGGGTTTAGGGTAAGGGGTAGGTTAAGGGTTTAGGGTAAAGGTAAGGGGTAGGGTAAGGATTTAGGGTAAGGGGTAGGGTAAGCGATAGGGTAAGGGGTAGGGTAAGGGTTTAGGGTAAGGGGTAGGGTAAGAGGTAGGGTAAGGGTTTAGGGTAAGGGGTAGGGTAAGTGGTAGGGTAAGCGGTAGGGTAAGGGGTAGGCTAAGGGTTTAGGGTAAGAGGTAGGGTAAGGGTAAGGGGTAGGGTAAGGGGCAGAGTAAGGGGTAGGGTAAGCGGTAGGGTAAGGCGTAGGGTAAGGGTAAGGGGTACACGGTAGGGTAAGGGGTAGGTACTGCTCAATATGGTAAAGAGAGGAGTGTCTCTAACTCATGTCTCTCTCCCAGTCCTATCTGAGGGTGGGGTCAGAAATCAGGTTGAGCTTTTCCCTGTTTAGATTAATGAGATCTTTACAGTCCTGACTGACTATCTCCAGCTGCATGCCCCCCCTTTAATTCTAAACAAACATCTGAACTTCTGAAAATAGCCGACGGGCCGTTTCCTGGATGTCATGGTGGTGCTAACTGGTGCCTGAACAATCCTTCCCTCTGTTTCCGAGGCGGAATGCGATATCCGAGGCATGGCGTAGGAACTGCATTCAGGACTTCACAGTGCGGGGAGACCCGACTCCAGCAGATTTATCTTTAACAGTTCCGTTGGGAAAGCAGGGACTGTAAACAGATAACGGTGCTCAAGCAAAATGGACCGGAAGTGGGAGGTCTCGTTAGTCCAGACCTTTAGCTGGGGCACTCTGGGTGCCAATCTTAGGAAAGCTGTGTGGGAGTTAGTTTGTGGGCGTTCTTTGCTTTAATGTCACTGTTCAATAGGATTCCAGCCCCAGCCTTGCCAATGGAGAGCACGGTACACAATTAGCTGAACTGGACAGGGATAACCGTTGGCTCTTTAGCTGCCACTAGTAATACTGTCAAAACCGATTGAGTAGTTGCTTTCATAATGTGTGAGAATATCCAGTACATATGTCAATGTTCACTAGGATGTAGTGACTATGTCTGCAGTGAAATGCCCCTGATATTTATTTTCTAGCCTAATATTCCTTTAGTCACACTGGCCTTCTCACTCTATCTTTTTCTCTCTCTCACACACACACACACACACACACACACACACACACACACACACACACACACACACACACACACACACACACACACACACACACACACACACACACACACACACACACACACACACACACACACACACACACACACACACACACACACACACACACACACACACACACACACACACACACACACACACGTCTATAATTTATGGCTGCCGGGTCCTTGATCAATTGATAGCAGGGAATCCTTTGGTAAATAGAGTTTTAGACACATTGCCAATAGACCTGGGCTATTGATTGGAGTGTAAATTAAAAACTTAATCAGGTCTCTGAGATAAGATTTATCTCCTCCCCAAGCAAATTACAGGGCTGACTGGGAGACAGGGAGTCAGGGAGTCAGGCAAAGAGCACTGCCCCCTCAGAGGGTGCCAGAGTTGGGGACAAACAGCCAGGCTACAGACTCCCCTCTGATGCTCCTCCCTCCCGCTGCCTATTGAACCAAGTTCAAGTCTCTCTTGATCTCCTTCCGTGGCACATTCATCTCTCCCTTCCTCCTCCCTTCTTCCATGACTGTTGACACCAGGGTATCTTTAGCATGCTGGAATAATGAATGTACATTTCACTGCCAGTGTTTTCTGAAGATAGAAAACGACTTAGAGAAACACAATCAATGTTTTGCTGGTTAGCAGTCGTTGCCTCTCTTTCCAAATTTCCTTTCTAAAACACCCATTTCCTGTCTTAGATGAAATATATAAATCATTAAACCAGGCTTTATTTCTTCAATAATGTTCTCATCTTGATGAGGTCATTTTACACCACAGTAAATGAATGCGCCTTCATACACGTTACCAGCCCACCCATACACACACAGGCTGTGTGTGGTCTATATTTTATATGTATTAAGACAATCCTTTGGGTTGCACATTGATTAGATCATAGACTTTTACGGTAATTGCTGAGGGAAACGTTCTCTCTCTTCCTGCCTTCATTATTAATATTGGGAAATGGTTATATATTCAAAATATCTCCCTAGGTATCAGTTCATCTGGGGAAAGAATGAGAGCCCTCTAGTCCTTTTCTGACCCCAGACAGAGAAAGGAGAAGTGTGACTGTTCAGAGCAGGCATCACAGATAAGACACGTTCACTAAGGAGACGTGGATCAAGATTTCCAGATCTTTTTTTTCATTAATTAAAACATTTCTCTGTGATTAGTTCCAGTATGAGCCTCCTGTCCGGGACTAGAACGCTGCCATTATCTCTCTGATGATGGGCATCATATACATCAGCCAGTAGAATGATATTACACCTGAGAGAGAGAGAGAGCGCTGATATAGAGACACACTCGTTTCAAAGGCCACCGGTGTCCATCAGCAGGTAACCAACAGAAAAAGAGAGGGATGGAACCTGGCATGAAGGAAGTGCAGGAAAAGGGCAAGGAAGAGGCTCAGAGTGACGGTCTCAGGTGCCCATCACACCTACACAGATCTCTTCTGTTAGTGCAGTATGCATCGTGTGGTGTGAATGGTTTAGTGATAGAGGTCCTGTAAGAGCCAAAATGGAGTCTGTGGGTAGATAATGGTGAAGGTGTCGTGGCCACCCTCTCTCTCTCTGCTCTCTCGCTGGGTACAGGAGGAGGCTGAGGGAGTCGGTAATAGGCTCCTTGTCTGATAAGCCCTGAAAATACTCGTTTAGTTAGTGAAAGTGCAGAGGGATCCTGGCCTGATAAACCCGCTGTTTCCCTCTGTAATACCCAACAGCTAAAATCAATAGGCGGGATAATTCTGCCGCTAGTCTCCGGTCTCCTTTATCTTCAGCTTTCCTCAACCTGTGTACATGGAGGGTAGGGGTTAGCTAGTGTGCGCTTGGATGTAAGGGTGTGCCCATGTCTATCCGTTTATAGTGGGTTATGGTGGTGGCATTGATGTCATTAGTCCACTAACACCCAATAATGGCCTCGTTCCATTGACTTTAAATGGCCGATATCTCTGTCTTTCCCCCTTCTGGGTTGTAAGGCCTTACTAAAGTGTGCTAGTTTCTACACTCTGTTTCCCATACACCTCTGGAGAAGTGCCAACTGACCAGCCACAGACTAGGAGGGTAAGGTGGGGGGGTAAGGGGTTGATGAGCTGGGTCTAGCTCCCTGGGGAGGGTGCAGTGGGAGCTGGGAACAGCTCTCAGGTCAGGTGAATGGGTGTGTACATCTGAGAGGAGGAAGTCCCTGTCAGCACTTTTTCCAATCGAGTAAGAACCCTGTGCTCTCTGTCAACACAGGGTCAGTGCCCTGACACACGGGTGTTGGTTTGGGCTCTCACACAGTCAGTGCACAGCCAGAGCCTCACACACACACAGACAGGTAGGGGAGAAGGTCATTAAGATGGGAGATAGTTACAGGTCAGACCCTGGGTGTTGGAGGGGTCAGGGTGAAGACCTGCCATATGGTCAGTAGTGCTTAGTCACTACACTTAGGGATGCCAAGCCAGGTGAGTGTGTGTTATTCAGCCCTCAGATATTGTCCTCCACTCCCAGAACCAACATGGCTGATCATTTCACCTCCCCATTCCCCCCACCCTCCATAGGGCTGTGTTATCACCCTCTGCCATTCTCTCTCTTTCTCTCTCTCTCTGAGTTAGTTTCAGTGTAATCTCTATGTCCGTCAGACTGGGAGGGTAAAATATGGCCCCAGGTATTAGCAGGCAGGGAGGTTAACCCGTGACACTGTTACCCAAAGTGCAGTGCATTAAAAAGCAGTCAGGGCCCCAGATCTCAGTATATCACAGGGGAAAGGCAGCGATAAGGCCTCCCCACCCGCAGATCAATGAAGGTTACTGACATCATATCACAAAGTGAAAGTGAGTGCTGCACCCCCAGCTATTTATCAGCTGTGAATCAGATGGGGTGGAGGTGTGGGAGAGAGGGGGGGTAGAGAGGACAACACTCTCCACTGCTGGGGGCTCAGTCCCCTCCACTCCTCTCCTCCCTCATTCCTGCTTCCTCCCACGTCTGTGGCTGGCTGTTGTGGCTCCTTGATGGCGGAGAGATGGAGAGAGGGATGGATGGATGGCGAGAGAGAGAGGTGGCTGAATGACCCAGATGGAGCCAGAGGAATTGACATTGACGGCTTCCTCTGATACCTCAGCATGGCCAAACTGTGCACTGACATGATTTCCCTCTTTCTCTCTCGCCATTTCTCTCCCTCCCCTACTGTGTCAATACAAGCTGTTCTGTTTGGGGTTTGGAGAGATATTTCCAAGGCGCTTATTTAGCTATCGAATGGCTGAATTTTGAGTAGAGTATTTTGATCATTGCTGTAGATATTGAGCTGAGGTCCCTGTAATCTCACACCACCTGAGGCGGCAACACAACTATGGAATTTATTTTGTTATGGAGTAGGATGTCACAAGAGGCGGTTTTACAGGATCTATTTGCCGAATCTATATGATCAGATAGATTGGTGACCTCTGACCCTGGGCCTCTTTACCCTTCATCTCTGACCCTCTTCTCTGTATGTGTCTTGGTCTCCCATGTCCTCTGCTTGATTTATATACTAGGAGATTACATTAGCATAAAGTCCCCCTTCCTCACACACACTCCCTCACCTTTTACTGTGTGAGAGAGAGTGTGTGTGTGTGTGTGTCTGGTATTGAACCATTCCGTTGTGTGTGTGTGTGTGTCTGCATGCGTTCATGCTTACAAGTAGTGTATGAGTTCCATTTATCAGCTGCCTGGGGCACAATGTGGAGGATTTCCCCCAATGGGTTAGTGTGTAACTGCTCTGTCAATACATGCTTGTCAAGGCTGGGGAGAGCGCAGGGAAAAAAGGCCCCTCACTCCAACGCACTGAAGCCACTTATTGAGCAGCCAATAGCTATTTACCTCCTGATAGAGGCAGGTTGAGAGGGGCCCAGCCTGGACAGGGAGACTCGGCAGCTCAGTCCCTGCTCCCAGGGCTTCTTTGCTGGGACAGCCTGCTCTGAAACAGGCCCGTTCAGGCCCAGGAACCAGAACCAGTGGAACAGGACCTCTTCAGAGCAGAGGAAGAGAAGGAGGAGGGGTGTGTGTTAGACTGTTAGTGTGAAGCAGGTTGTCTCCTCAGTCAGAGCTCCTGGTCTTTGCAGGCCCTGGCTTTGTCTCCAGCCTGCTGCTGTAAAGCCCTACTTCCTCTCTGGAATCTCTATGTTGACAGAGAGCATCTGGGCTCTGGGAGAGCTTCCAGCCCGCTGGTCCTCCAGTCTCCACACACTACTACTTCCAGTCTGGAGTTCCCCTCGAGGTACTCCTCACTCCCTGGGCTTGATTCTGATGTCTGTTGGCCTGTGTCTGCACCCTATGCTCCCCCTCCCCTTCTATCCATCCAGACACCTAAAGCTGGCACTTTTTATCAATGGGTGTTTTGATGGGTGTTTCTTTTAAGCTTCTCTACTTTGATTCGACAAAGAAAAGAATGTTGTCCAGGAGTTGTTCTTCTCCTCCTCTCCTTTTGTTTTCGTAGAACTTCTCGCTCCGGTGAAATTCCCCCTCTTTTGTGGGCTCTGTGGATCTGTGTAGCACGGCGCTGGGGTTTGGGCTGCCTGTCAGGACACGTCGTGTGTACCTGAGTTACAGGGGGAGAGTTAACCCCTGCCATGCCACAGCACACTGAGGCTGACTCCTCCTGACACCCTCCTAACACACAGGCAGACAACCCCATAGCAGAGAGCTGGAGCAGGATACAAAAAACAAATATTCAAGGAACATAATTACCCCCCATCGTCCACCCACCACCCCCTCAGCTGCAGAGGTTCCCCTAGCCCTGCCAAATCCGTCATGTATTTTATGTTTATTAAGTTGAAATGAGACGTTAATTCCACACACAAAAGTCATGCTAGAGCAGCATCTTAAGATGGCCCGCTGTTAAAGAACAGCTGTCCAAACACACAGAGGGGGGAAAAGAACAAGAAAAACACATTATATAAACGTTTGACAACAGTTGCTCTGTAATCTGGTATTACTTCCACAAGCAAAGGAGAGCCCGGAGTCGGGCCAAAGTGAACTTGGATACTGTTTTGTCAGGAGGGAGCCGAATGCTTTCTAGAGGTTAGCCCAAGATGTGAGGGGCTACAGACTCATCCTAATCCAGGAGGCTTGTGCTTAATCACATTTGATGTGCATGTGAACACAAGCAGGTTCATAATTCCAGCCCTCGCCATGTCAAGTTCAGAGGGCTAGGACCAGGCTGGGGAGGGGAGGGTTATATGTCCAGACTGAATCACATCCGGCTGTGATTGGGAGTCCCATAGGGCGGCGCACAACTGGCCCAGTGTCGTCCGGGTTTGGCTGGGGTAGGCCGACATTGCAAATAATAATTTGTGCGCCGCACCATGGGTCTCCCGGTCGCGGCCGGCTGCGACAGAACCTGGACTCGAACCAGGATCTCTAGTGGCACAGCTAGCACTGTGATGCAGTGCCTTAGACCACTGCGCCACTCATGAGGCCCCTGAGATGCCAGGTTTTTAAGGGGAATTCCAGTGAAAGAGAGATGTGAAGTGAACAGAGAATTGTCTGTCTCCTGGGCCTGTCGTGGATGTGGGGGGACATCATACCATTCTCCTGTAGAGCTGTGTCTAGTCTAAGCCCAGTCTGTCTGTTAGAAACTCATGTACTCAGTACAGGACTGTAGTCTGGCGTGCAGGCCTCCTCCATGGAGCAGGAACACCATCTGCCTCTAGTTGTCTAGTTCTGTGGTTAGGACCTTGTTGTTGTGGACATGTAAAAGAGGCTGGCCAGAGACTTGCTGTCCAGTCCTGTGTAGACTCGGGAAGTTGGTGTGTTGGCTCTGAGGGATTGGCCAGTCCTGTCCAGCCCATTGCAGACTCGGGAGGTTGGTGGGTTGGCTCGGAGGGATTGGCCAGTCCTGTCCAGCCCCTTGCAGACTCGGGAAGTTGGTGGGTTGGCTCTGAGGGATTGGCCAGTCCTGTCCAGCCCATTGCAGACTCGGGAGGTTGGTGGGTTGGCTCGGAGGGATTGGCCAGTCCTGTCCAGCCCATTGCAGACTCGGGAGGTTGGTGGGTTGGCTCGGAGGGATTGGCCAGTCCTGTCCAGCCCATTGCAGATTCGGGAGGTTGGTGGGTTGGCTCGGAGGGATTGGCCAGTCCTGTCCAGCCCATTGCAGACTCGGGAGGTTGGTGGGTTGGCTCGGAGGGATTGGCCAGTCCTGTGCAGACTCGGGAGGTTGGTGGGTTGGCTCGGAGGGATTGGCCAGTCCTGTGCAGACTCGGGAGGTTGGTGGGTTGGCTCGGAGGGATTGGCCAGTCCTGTGCAGACTCGGGAGGTTGGTGGGTTGGCTCGGAGGGATTGGCCAGTCCTGTGCAGCCAGGCACTTTTCAAGAGTGACTGAGCACAAAGATGGAGGGAGGGAGGGAGGAGAGGGGGGGGGTAGGCTTGGAGAGAGAGAGAGCGCAAGAGAGAGAGAGAGAGAGATAAAGAGAGAGAGGAGTGTGGGGAGAAAAAAGGGGGGAAGAATTAGTAAGTAAGGAGAAGTCATGACTTGGCATGGGTGATTGTAGTACACGCACACACACACACACACACACCCACCTCTTCTGGGTTGGCACATAGACATGCAGGCCATGTCAGTGCAGGGCTGTGGCGTATGGATCATGCGTGCGCTGCTTCCTCTGTCTTTTCAGTCAACGTGCCGTGGAGCGGCTTCAGGTGCGGTTACCGTTGGCAGCAGAACTCCAGGCCTACGGCAATAAACAGGGGAGTAGGCAGGAGGCCAGATGCAACTCTACAAACTTTTAACCTCTCCCTCAACTAATCCCTCCCTACTCTAGCAACTCTCTCTTGTTCTTTCTTCTTATTCTCTCTCCTTCATCCCGCTCTTAATTTCTCCTCCCACACCCTCCTCTCCTTCTCTCTCCCTCTCTCTCCCCTAGTCCCCCTCTCCTTTTAAGTGAAGTCAGTGAGCTGACCTTTAAATGAGGGCTGGAACACTACAGCTGTTACCAACTTCAAAAGGCCGCTCGTTCAGAGTGGAGCCCGAACGGGGGTGATGGGGGAGGGGGGAATAATGTGCCTATTAAAACTTACTTAAAGCACCTTTTACTCCTGTAGCTCTCTGAGCCTAGCTAGTCTGACTACGGACAGGCCAGCTATGTCTCCCCTTCAGCCCAGCCCAGCCATGTCTAGCAGAAGAAAGAGAGACAACATAAAGATACTGTTCACATTGTTCACTCTCTCTCTCTCTCTCTCTCTCTCTCTCTCTCTCTCTCTCTCTCTCTCTCTCTCTCTCTCTCTCTCTCTCTCTCTCTCTCTCTCTCTCTCTCTCTCTCTCTCTCTCTCTCTCTCTCTCTCTCTCTCTCTCTCCGATGTATGTGATCTTCCCACGATGCAGTGGTTGTGTTTCATCAGCAGGTCACTTCACTGCTCTGCAGATGGGGCCTCACACATAACTGATTATACACCACTGATTAGCTCACTGCTGGCACCATAGTAAAGCCCTTTGTAGGTGTTAAAAAATATTTCACTTGGAAGAAGGTGGCTTAATGTAACATTTGAATCAAAGCATGGTCGGTATTTCAGTGTACGGTATGTACCAAGGTTGAATATGGATGAATGTGTGATGCAGTGTGATATGAGCAGATTCCATGGAAAAGGTTTTGCACCGTCCATCTCCATGGAACATATCGTCGAGCTGCTGAGAACAGAAACAGCCAGGTCTGAATCACATCTGAATCACATCTGAATCACATCTGAATCACCTTCAACTCTGATATTTCTGGAGCTTGAAAAAATAGTTCCCCATTTCATCCAAACACATCCAACACTTCTCCATTACATAAAGACATGAGTCCAGTTACAAACGTTATGGTATTATTACTACTCAGTCCTCCCCCTCCTCCCTCTTCTCTCTCTTTCTCTGAGCAGCCCCAGTGGACTGCATGGTCTTCTCTTCTTTAATACGAACACCGAGCCATATCAGAGCCCTCCTTCCCCTCCTCCCTCTTCTCTCTCTTTCTCTGAGCAGCCCCAGTGGACTGCATGGTCTTCTCTTCTTTAATACGAACACCGAGCCATATCAGAGCCCTCCTTCCCCTCCTCCCTCCCCTCCCTTCGACTGGGCTTCATCACGCATGGGGAACATAGTAAAGTCAACTATGAGAGAGGGGCCTATAACTCGCACACTGCAGCCGTATTTCTGTAGATGAGCTAGGGCTCGAATGGGCTCAGAGAGGCCCATTCTGGGATGCACATTTTCAATCCGACTAAACACTGAAAAGTCAGCAGCACAGAGAAGAAAAAAACTGCAAACTTTAAAGGCATATTATGCACACAGCCTGTCTGTGGAGAGTTTAAACTGAGAGCACGTTCTTTCTGTGCCTCCCCCCTCTCGGCCTTCTCAGAACACAAGCAGCTGATATAAATATCAGTAACAAAACAAGACCAGGGGACAGCAGAGGTGGAACTGCTCAATGAATTCCTTTTGCTCCCAAATTAGTAGAAACCCACTCCGTTGTGGACGTGTGAAGCTTATCGTTTGAATCAGGGCTGATTTGTGCAGAGATTTAATGCGGGTATAAATAGGAATGGACTGCTTCTTGTGCGCTTTAGGAGAGTTGTGTAACATTCATCTCGGACACTAACCCATTCCTAAGCTACCTCTCTTTTAGTTAACCACATGCTTTGAGCCTGGCTTGATTTAGACAACAGTAGGTAGTTAGTCATTATAATGTGTCCATTTTGTCACCTATTTCCACTAAATCTTGTTTCAGGGGTGGTATGTAGCCTAGTGGTTAGAGCGTTAAGATTGAATCCCTGAGCTGACAAGGAAACCATCTGTCGTTCTGCTCCTGAACAAGGCAGTTAACCCACTGTTCCTAGGCTGTCATTGAAAATAAGAATTTGTTCTTAACTGACTTGCCAAGTTAATTAAAGGTAAATAAAATGACTTTATTCATGATGTAAGTGTTAAGGTGTACTAGTATTTAGGCATGTCTGTCCCGTGTATGCGTGCATATTTATGTCACACCAATAATGATTTGCCACAGTAAGGTTCTGTCGTCTCTCTGGTCCACTCTAAGCTGTCATTATGAACATGGCTGTCCAGCCTCCTCCCTGTCTCTCTGGTCCACGCTAAGCTGTCATTATGAACATGGCTGTCCAGCCTCCTCCCTGTCTCTCTGGTCCACGCTAAGCTGTCATTATGAACATGGCTGTCCAGCCTCCTCCCTGTCTCTCTGACTCGGTGCTGCTGACACTGTCTTCCTCAGCTCTCAACGCTTAATTACAGATCTCACAATGATGATGTCATGGCTGTGGCGTCTCCTGGTACTCTCGAGCCCAAGGACTGGGTTGTACCCTTCCTTAGCCTCTGTAGGTTGACCCTTGACTCCCCCCTCTTTTGTCTCACCCCTATCCCTTCTCTAACTGCCCTACAGGGCCTCTTGTATCAGACTCATTGTCTTATGCCTGGTATCCATTTATACCATCTCTCCCCATTCTATACCATTTCCCCTTCTACCCATTCTCACTTACCCCAGGTGTCCCCCCCTCTCTCCTAGTGCTCCTCATGCCCCCCGCCCCTGAGGTTTAGTGTGCGCCTGGGATCCTATGTGATTATTTGTTGTGTGGACGTGGTTATTTAACTTCCCTGCTGAACAAGTAGATAAGGAGCTCTACAACTGTTTTGACAAGAATGGACTTGTGCCAAAACAAAGAGGGAGAAAAAAGTGTGTGTCTCTCGGTCTTGTTAACCGCGTCATTTCCCAGCATCCTCTCTGAGTTTGGAATGTTTACAGGTTACACACGGTTGAGATGTAAATGTATATAAAATGGCAAGGAAAGATGTTGATTTCTTCTTGTTGGTGGAAGTGTTTGAATTGTGTCGTCGAACCAGATGGTGTGAGAAAGAGGTAGACTGCATTCCTGGGTGACTGAACGGAATGAATGAACAGTGTTCAGAAACGGAGGTATACAGGCACTTGAATTCCTCCCGCAACACCTGAGAGGTGAGGTAGATGGTGACTGCAGGCCAAGAGAATGTTGATTACAAATCTGTGTGGATGTGATGTCTCCTGCTGCAATCTCCCACCTGGGGAATGTGTTACCTAATGGGCCACCAAACTGCCCCAAGACCACATCTCTTATCATAGATATTAGATGACCCAGCTGGAAGAGAAAAGCGCAGAAAAAGAGGAATCCATCATGAGGAATAAGACCTGTGTAGAGAAACAGGATTGAAGCCCTTTTCCTTTTTCTGAGGAAAATAATGGTTGGTAATGTTATCTTTTTCACAGTTACAAGAATCCTGCGCGCCGGGGCTATGGGTTTCGAGTTTCTAATATGTATATAAAGTTTCACTGCACAATGGATCTTTTGTGTCGTGCAAACTGAACCCCCCCCCCTGTCCTCTTGTAAAATAAAAGCATCCATGTGCTTGTGGGGCTGCGAGGACTCAGGTTTCTGCTATCTTTGTGTTCCGTGTCGTCACTCGCCCCCACATCTCACACAGGCAGGCGCTCTGCCAGTGCCGCTTCCAGCCACGGATTAGGGAGAATCCGAGAAACAGCGGGGTCCT
The DNA here is from genome assembly GCF_021184085.1 of Oncorhynchus gorbuscha. NCBI lineage: Eukaryota > Metazoa > Chordata > Actinopteri > Salmoniformes > Salmonidae > Oncorhynchus > Oncorhynchus gorbuscha. The sequence goes on from NC_060176.1 coordinate 16,894,410, forward strand.
GACAAAACGGCAGCATGACAGGTAACCAAAGTTGCACAGGGGAGAGAGGAGGCAGACGATAATTACAGAGCTTTTGGTTTTCTGGGCACTTTTAGCTGGCTACTTAAGTGCCTGATCCCAAATCTGTGCCCTGTAATTACAGTAGTGGGCCCCATTAGGGCAGAGGTCTTGGGGGGATTATGCTCCTTCTCTTCTTTCCTTTGTGTGTGTCTATGTGGGTTTGAGAGAGAGTGTGTAGTGTAGTGTGTGTAGGTGTGTGAATGCAGGCACATTTGTGTCCGTGGTGTCATTGTGGTGTCTATCTAGCTGGCTGGTCAGGCTCCAAGCTTCCACTCACAGTGATACAGTCTATTCACTTCCTGGTCATGAGGAGGCTGTGTAGCTCTGCTCTGAGCATGTGTGTGTAGTACAGCAGGGAGCCCCTCTCTTTCTGCGTCACACAGCCACAGAGCCAGGCAGAGGAGCAGGAAGAGATGGGCCTCCCCCAGACTGATCCCCCTGTGTCCACACAGACACAGACCCAGCTCACACACTCAGTCTGATACGAGCCACTCTGACTACTGCCACTGTTTCTCTTCCCTTGCTCCTTCCTCCTCCTTTCTCTTCCCTTCTCTATCTTCCTCCTCCACCTCTCTCTCCTCCCTCTTTCTTTCTTTCCCTCTCTCTTTCTCCTTCCCCCACTCTCTGCTCTCTCCTCCTCCTCCTCCTCCTCCTCCTCCTCCTCCTCCTCCTCCTCCTCCTCCTCCTCCTCCTCCTCCTCCTCCTCCTCCTCCTCCTCTCCCTCTCCGTGCTGATGTGGGGAGATTTGTGGTGATTATGACAGGGCTGTCACAGTGATGAGCAGGCGGCGTGGCGTGTGTCATGTCGACTTGACGGGCCCTGTTGGTGTCACGTCTGTGGAGACGGGGCGGCGCCCGGGCCGGAACAGAGCCACCAGATTAATGGAGGAGCGCCAGCAAGGCCTCTTACGGAGGGATTTGTAGTCAGCCAGAGATCAGGGGGCAAAGCCTGGCATTGTCTTTAGCACATTAAAGGAGCAAGCAGCGGGCCTGTGTAGGCAAACAAACAAGACAGAGGGACTAAACCACTGTGGGTCGGCTGAAAATGACACATCGCTGCCTCCACCCTCTGGGCTCGAGACAGTAACATGGGCTGTCATGCTGTGTGAGATCCATTCCAACTAGCCAACGTGAGATAGATGCTGCCTCTTTAAGCTGCTAGCTTTCTTAATAGATTCTTAAGCACTGGCTTTAGTGCATGTTAAACCAGGATTACCCAATCAATTATGGCCTGTACCAACTAGGATTACTTAAAACACTACATTTTTCTTGTTTAGAGGCTAAAAGCAGGGGAAACTAAGGGAGCGGCGCGGCCGTTGATAAGTAGAGCAGTCTACCAGGGGTCACAGTGACCCCAAACATGGGGGCTACGAGGCGGGGACAACACTCCAGCGGCATCATGGGTAGTGGACGGTCCAGATGGCTGCACATCGGCCCATCTGAAGATTTGTAGAGCACAAAACTTTAGCATACTTAAGAGCTGGGAAAAGGGAAAATGGGAGAAATGTTTACTTAGAGGACACAAAATGACACACACTTTTGGTTTGACACAGAGGACTCCAGTGACATGGATCCTAGTAGTTGTGGAGAAAGAAGTCTGGTACTTGAACCATGTTTAAGGTGCTGCTAGGCCATGAGAAGCTGTGTGAATTGTTGGAGTGTTTTGAGTGGGTGTGGAGAGCTGTGGGGGTGAAAGGGAAAAGCAATAAATATACATGGTCATAAGCTCTTCATCCATCTAGTCTTTCGTTGAAGAACAGAGTGAGCTGGGCTGGAGCTAACCTTCCTGGAACCTGATATGGGAGGTGTGTGAGTGTATGTGTGTGTATCTTTGTAAGTGTGTGTGTGTGTGCGTGCGTACATGTGTGTATAGCTTCAATCCGGATCCAGCCCAGCTCTGAGAATACACACACACCCGGCCTCTAACTGAACTCTGCTTTTGTTTACATTTGAATCACAATTAACAGCTGTAGCCTGCTGTACAATGCCTAGCTAGCATGTATGGACATATACTTGCCAAACCAGATTTCTCTGCTCAAGTGTGTCTGTGTGTTTGTTTGCTCTGTCCAATGTGAACTACCACACACTCTTTACATTCTGCTAGCGCTAACGCACTGAAGCCCTGTGTAGTCCTGTAGTCCTAAGGTGGCTCAATGTTGGCTCACTAGCTGTCCGTCATGTTAGGTCCTCTGTCTCCCATCACAGAGTGTTAGACCCTGGTCTGCAGTGAAGAGTCCCCTTTAGAGAGGCTGTGCTGGCCCTTAGAAAAGGCCTGGATGCCATCTTAACCTCTTCAGAGGGGTCAGTCCCTTTAAAGAGACAGAGCTCTCTTTAAGAGCTCTCACAACTCTACCTCCCTCACATTCCCTCACTCGTTCACCTTTCCCCACGTTGTCAGTCAGTGGCGAGTGACTGGTGACTAACAGGCCTCTCCTGAGAAGTCAGCTGTCTTAGAGGAAATAAAGAGTTGCCCAGCACTCTGTCAGGCCTAATAGGAATGTGTTATTGATGCTGGACGTGGATGGAGCTGGGGCCCGGGCCGGTGAGTAGGCTGTGTCAGGAGGTGAAAGGGACTGGACCACTCCACACGGTCCACTGTAGAGGGACAAAGGCCAGGCATACAGGCCAGGTGTCCTGTTACCCTGTTGGGGCTGAGTGGGGCCTGAGGCTGGGCCTGTGTTTATAAAACATTTATACATACGCATAATGCGTATTGTATTATTTCTCTGTGTTCATAATGACTGAGGTTCATTTGATCTGAACAGGAATGCTGTTGAATGGTACCGTAGGTTCCCTTACACAGTTGTCAGTTTTTATCAAGTGAAAAGAGAGAGTCAAAAGGAAAGAAAAGATCCCAACAGAATCCAAAACTGGTGAGAACAGCAGAAAAACGAAACAAAAAAATGTGACTCTGTTTGTCCCCATTTTTAAATGAATCCTACTTAATTAAGAAGCAATGAGAGGCCACAGATAGCATTCCTTAATTAGCTTAAGCTGCCTGTTGTAACCAGATCCAGTGCATTAATGACAACACAGGCCCTGTGAAAAGCATCATTGTTCTCCAGATAATTGTCCTTTTAGTTAACACGGCCAGGAAAAGGCTGTCCTTGTTAGGGGAGTTGGCTGGGGCTGTGGACAGCCGGAGGGGAGGCAGGGATGGGACTGGGACTGGAACTGGCCCTGTGCCCGTCGTGACAAGCCCACTTGTGCCCTCTGCTGAAATCCCCTTGGCATGCAGGGGAATTAGCCTTCCCTGGGGTGAGGCAGGGGGGCCTTAATTATATACCCTGCATCTTAATGAATGAAGAGGGATCAATAAAATAAGGCAGATGTATGCAAACAGCATGCTGATTATGCTGCCTAATGACGCCTCGTGTTGCTGGCAGAAGAGACCTGGGAGGAGAGGAGGAAGGAGAAGGGGGGAAGTCAAGGTGCCAAAACCAGAGATGCGAATGAGTATGTAAAGAAATCTATTTCAACAATGTCAATATTCTAGTCTAAATGTTTATCTACCTAGAAACAATGGATGTGAGAGGTGTTTGGCCTCTGAACCTACAGTGTTTCATTAGCTAGTTAGTTCCTGGATCAGATCTTATCTGGCTGGTTTTATATTTCTCCGGCAGAAAGGGGAGAAGCACAGTGAATGTCAGGACAGAGAGACAGAGAGACAGAGATAGATGGGGGTTGTAAGGGACAGAAGGGTTGGAGTGTAGGGCCAGGGTGGGGAGGCTGGTTGGTTTGGTTCACCTGTTTGGAGCTCGGCCTGCACCTCTGAGGTCTCCATTGTATCAAGCCAGCCAGAGCTGTTAGAAACTCTATACCTGCCTTTACGAAGAGAGGGAGGGCAGCCAAGAATGAACTGCTGCTTCATCCTGGCAGCCAACGACCATGCTGTCTGCCTCCATTCATGGTGAACATGAGAGGGGAGGGAGGGAGGGATGGAGGGAGGGAGGGAGGAAAAAAGTGAAACAGTGCTGCTGATGAGTCCCTCTAAACCTCGAAAGGAGGGGAAAAGCTGGATTAGTTGAGGGAGGAATTATGTATCTTTGTCTGGGGGGCTCGGTGTATCTGGTCAGGTTCTGCCAGGAAGAAAGACAGTGTTCTGAAGTAAAATAGATAAAACACACGTCTGCACTTCCTCATCGAGAGAGGGGGTGGCTGGGCTGGCATTGGGCAGTGGTGTCCGATTACACAACGTTTCACATTTTAGCACCACTCTCTCTTTTTGCTTTGTCTATGTAAAACTCTCTGTTACAAAACGACATTTAAGGGTGTTTTGTCCTCTTGTCTTTGAAGATGCCTGGAAAGAGCACCACTGGCCCATGGCCTGACGCCAGCAGCCGTCTGCTATAGCTACAGAGACTAGCTATATCATCAGATGTTTGTCAGTGGGAGTGGAGAAAATCCCACAGTTGACTGTGTCAGGCCGCATTACAGTAATGAAACAGAAACTGGCTCCACCTCCAGCCAATGACAGCCTCCCTCTACGTAATGCATCAGATGCTTTATAACACCTGTGCCCGAGCAGGCTGAGGGTTTGATTACGCACCCCTACAGTCTCGCCCTCACAGTGAAACCCTAGCACACCTCCAGAGGCCAGGACAGTCCAAGGAGAGACCAGAGAACAGGTGGTGACACCGCGCGGCCCAGGAGTATATTATTGACCAGGGTCCAGTGGCAGGATTGATTGCTTTATTGTATTGCCATGAACCTCAGTGGCCGGAGACCTCTGGTTAACCCTGGCCTGGCCGCAGCGCCACAGTGACCCTCACCTTAGCTAAAGAGTTATGTGGCTTTGACCTGATCCCTGATTGGGAAGGGGTTGACCTGCCCAGCCAGACGCTGGCCTGAGTGGACAGCTAATGTTGCGTACTCCTCATCTCTTCTCTCTGTGTCAGGCCAGCCTGCTGGGTAATTTAGAGGCTGGGGGTTGGCCGGAGCCGCCCTGCCACAGGACTGACCATGTGCCCTGAATCCAGACCCTCTAGACCCCAGAGATGACCTGGCGCTGTTCATCATGTCAGCAGACTGGGAGAGGGATCGAGACCAGGGACAAAATGCTCATTCATCTCCACCAAATTACACCAAAAACACTGCATAATCAATACATCTTCATCACCCGTCCTCACCTCAGCCCTAATGGTCAAGCAGACGGCCGGGGCACTCTCTTAGTGAAGGGGATTTATTATCTTTACACCAAGCCACGGTGCTAAAAAGCCCATTTATCATGAAATATGGATGGGGTATGGAGACTCAGCTTCACTGTGGCTTCACTAAACCCAGTAGAACTGAACCCCATGTCCTCTCTGTTGCATTCAACCACAGGCAAATGAGCTGCAGGCCTAGTTTTACGGGGGTAGAGGCCATAGTGGCTAACCTCTCACCCCACATACAATGAAAGATGGGAGGCTGCACAGGGGGTGCTCCTCTTGCTTAAATACAGCCCCCCTCCTTTCCCCCTTCCCTGTCTCACCCCTTATCTGACAGACAGACAGGTTATCCTGCTATAGCTCCATACATTTAGCTGTCAGTCCCTGCTCCTCATCAAGGGGCTCCAGACAAGCACAGCAGAAGGTTAAAACATGCACTCAACAAGCTTGGTAAACAGTTGTTTCTGCTACATGTCTCCCCCTCTCGCTCTCTCTACCTTTATTCCCTACCTTTGTTGTATTTGTTAGTTTCTTCAGTGGCTGCTTCCCAAGGATTCCATCAAAGGGACGTTGAGAGAGAGAGAAGGATGAAGGCTTAAATGTTTGACTTACGGAGTCTTATTTTAACGATCTGAGAGACATCCGATCCCAGCTCCTCTACTGTACCTGCAAACAGCAACATGGCTCTTTCTCTCTCCCCTGTTTGCAATGCAGATGTTTAGCTGTTTTATTCTCTCTGATAAACGGGAGGCAGGGATGGCGAGAGGACAAGGGGGCTGTTTGAAGTGGATCCTCTAGTCCTCTTCAAAGACAGATTTGAAGGCCACATCTCCTCAGAACTGGGCCTGGTTCTGGATTGGCTCTGCTTGTTGATGCTCTTTATCCAGCTTTGCTGCTTTACCAAAGGGGAACGTCCAGAGGGCCTCAGAGGGTTGAACAATCACCTCTGTCCATAATCAGCCTTCATCAATCCCACTTCAGGCTATATATAGACCAGGCCTATTTACTGACCGCTATATTTGGATCATTAAGGAGATTTCTCTGTCATCGTGTTGGAGCACGTTGTTGTCTTCTATTGTTTTCATCAGTTTCCAGATGATGGTACAGACGTTAAATGATGGCAGAGCCTCCGAATGAAAATGATTGATGGAGGCCCAGCTCCCTGTAATGTAATGGCTGTGCCCAGGAAGTGAGTGGTGTGTCTGTGTGGAGGCCAGCCTGGATCCTGAGACGGCAGGCAGGAGGAAGGAGTCAGGAGGTAGGGTCGGGTGTGTTGTTTTTACAGGCGCTCCCCACATACCTGCCCATGGAGGGGAATGCACCGCTGCCACGCCCACGCAACGCAACTGCAGGCGCTATCTACTGCTAATTACCAATAATCATATAGTGGTGGCAGGATAAACAGGTGTTACCTATGTGCTCTGAGTGTCAAAACACCCTCCAACTCCCCACCACATCTTTCTCTCAAAGTACAAGAACAGAACTCCAGAGCATAACGTATTAAAGAAGCACGCAATCGGCATTAAGGTGCTCTCTGTAAGAGCCTATCGTTTTTTGATGTCTCTGCAGAAAGCACCTCTCTCCCTCCCTCACTCCCTCTGTCCCAATTAACACTCAGCCCCCATTACATTGATTGGGAGGGGTGTAGTATTGGATAGGTGAGCCATGAACACATTGATCACATTGACCGGACGTGTGAACCATGTTGAGCTGGAGCTTTCTTTCCTAGCAGTAGAGTGTCGAGAAAGTGCAAGCGGAGCGAATGCTGCTGCTGGTAGCCGTTGAGTGTGTGTGTGTGTAGGTGGTAGACTGGGCGTGGGTGGGTGTGTGTGTCGTTGTGACAGGGCTCAGTACGGGGGCTTTCATGTGGTTTCAGGGGGCTAATAGCGTGAGGCACACGCCACTCCTTAGCTCTTTTCTACTGGGGCCTTGAGTGTGGCGGTACTCTTTGTCCCCCCCACGTGCAGACCCCACCCCTACTCAACCCTCCACCTCTCTATAACCAGTCAAAGGGCAAACTGCCCCCCCCCCCCCCCAAAGGTGCACCTGGCATTATAGAGTCCAGTCCAATTAGGACTCCCCAATTACAGGTCCTGGGCCAATTAGTCACCCTCTCAGCTTACACTGCCCCCCTCCCTCTTGCCCTCCACAGCTCTAATATTAGGGCATCTGTCAGGGATGGAGCTGAACGCCCTACTAGAGAGTGGGGGTGGGGGTGGGGGTGATGTTCTTAACTGCACGGCAGGAGAAAGAATGATCTCTGTTCCTCTGTATATTGTGTAGAGATAATGGTGGAGATGTAAATGCCGGTAACAGAACATGTAACTCGCTGCAGGTCCCATCGACAAACTCCAACACGCACATATATTGGAAGAAAAAATGTACTCTGGGCAATTTAAGCTGTCAAGTTGTAATTTGTTGTGAGACTTAACTTGAACTTCTAGGGCAAGACAGTTGGCCTTGCAGTACTATTCACCTCTGTCACTAAGTACACTGAGTGTACAAAATATTAGGAACATCTGCTCTTTCCATGACATAGACTGACCAGGTGAATCCAGGTGAAAGCTATAATCCCTTATTGATGCCACCTGTTAAATCCACTTCCGTCAGTGTAGATGAAGAGGAGGAGACGGGTTAAAGAAGGATTTTTAAGCCTTAAGACATGGACTGTGTCTGTGTACCATTCAGAGGGTAAAGACAAAAGATTTAAGTGCCTTTGAACAGGGTATGATAGTAGGATCCAGGCGCATTGGATCGTGTCAAGAACTGCAACGCAGCTTGGTTTTTAATGCTCAACAGTTTCCTGTGTGTATCAAGAATGGTCCACACCCAAAGGACAACCAGCCAACTTGACAACTGTGCAGAGCATTCGAGTCAACATGGACCAGCATCCCTGTAGAATGCTTTCGACACCTTGTAGAGTTCATGCCCCGATGAATTGAGGCGGTTCTGAGGGCAAAAGGGGGTTCAACTCAATATTAGGGAGGTGTTCCTAATGTTTTATACACTCTGTGCATGTATGTGTATATTTGTCACTGTTGTGTGTGTGTGTGTGTGTGTGTGTGTGTGTGTGTGTGTGTGTGTGTGTGTGTGTGTGTGTGTGTGTGTGTGTGTGTGTGTGTGTGTGTGTGTGTGTGTGTGTGTGTGTGTGTGTGTGTGTGTGTGTGTGTGTGTGTGTGTGGTAGCACTGTATTGTATGTTCGTACTCGTGGCCCCTTGCCAGTTTCTTGCTGGCAGTTGTAGTGTCTCCTGCCTTTGCCCAGTACACTGGCACCCTCGCCTGAGTGGAAACTCACAGCTCCAGAGAGGGATTTCATTCACAATATGGCACTATATCTGGCTGCTCTCCCTGACCACACACACACACACACACACACACACACACACACACACACACACACACACACACACACACACACACACACACACACACACACACACACACACACACACACACACACACACACACACACACACACACACACACAGAGTGTGAGTAGTGGAGACCTGGCAGCTGTGCTGTACTCTGCTCTATGTGTGACATATTATCTCATCGTATGGGGGATTGAGTAGAGCAGTCCAAAGGCCCGGGGTTAAGATTCAGAGTGCTTTGGTTGTGATCTCCCAGCCTGGTGTTTCCTTTAGTATTCAGATAGCACTCTCCCCAGAGCTAGAGCTTGTTTATCTTGTTAGCCGGCATGCTCTTTCAATGTCAAAACAATGACATCATTAATTAAACGTGTATTAAATGCGCCGTTTTCAAGGTCCACTAGGCAGTGCTGATTCTACTGCTTCTGAGCCACGCACATTCCCCCCAGTTTCTGCCCTGCATTTCTTACATGGGGAGTTATGTGAGTAAATGTAGTCAGTACTCTGTGATATTTTTGTTTAGTTTAGTTTTTAGCCGTACTCCCTCTGTGCTGCTCGTAAGTGAGCATAGGTTATCTCTGCTGTGTGGCGTCTCTGGTCACTGATCTGATGCCCATCTTCTTCTGTCGTAATTGTGTGTGTGTGTGTGTGTGTGTGTGTGTGTGTGTGTGTGTGTGTGTGTGTGTGTGTGTGTGTGTGTGTGTGCGTGTGTGCGTGCGTGCGTGCGTGCGTGCGTGCGTGCGTGCGTGCGTGCGTGCGTGCGTGCGTGCGTGCGTGCATGTACCCATATGTACATATGAGATATGTCAACATTGCAAATACCTTAGTTTGCTCACTCTGGCCGCACAATAAAGAAGAACTTCAGCCAAACTGCCTGCATGTACACAGAACAGCCACCCCCACCTGGAGTCAGTGAGGGAGGGAGGGAGGGAGGGAGGGAGGGAGGGAGGGAGGGAGGGAGGGAGGGAGGGAGGGAGGGAGGGAGGGAGGGAGGGAGGGAGGGAGGGAGGGAGGGAGGGAGGGAGGGAGGGAGGGAGGGAGGGAGAGAGTGGGCCTGTTTGGTAACAGAACCAACGGTCACCAACCCCCACAGATAGAGTTAGCCTAGCTAGAGCAGCGCTACAGTTAGCCTAGCTAGAGCAGCGCTACAGTTAGCCTAGCTAGAGCAGCGCTACAGTTAGCCTAGCTATGGCTTACACCAACCTGATCCTGTTTCCTTGGGGGCTGTTCCATCAGCTGGTTTTGGGTTGATGGACAGCTGTTTATCTGAGCTTGGTGAATGGGGCCAGTATGTCTCTCTCTCTCTCTCTGACTTTACTTGGTGTACCTCTGCCAACGATAACTGTGAGGGCGTGGTCTAATTTGTCTGTTTGCTCTAAACATGTTCATTGTTGGCATGTTTCCTTTAATGTAGGTGTGTTAGTGTTACTCCATTCCCTCTTTGGCCTGTGAGCAAGACCCTAGGAGACCCTGGGTAATGAAGGAGACCCTGGGAGACCCTGGGTAATGAAGGAGACCCTGGGAGACCCTGGGTAATGAAGGAGACCCTGGGAGACCCTGGGTAATGAAGGAGACCCTGGGAGACCCTGGGTAATGAAGGAGACTCTGGGAAACCCTGGGTAATGAAGGAGACCCTGGGAGACCCTGGGTAATGAAGGAGACCCTGGGAGACCCTGGGTGATAAGGGAGACCCTGGGAGGCCCTGGGTGATGAGGGAGACTCTGGGTTATGAAGGTGTGTGTGTGTGTGAGAGAGAGAGAGAGAGAGAGAGAGAGAGAGAGAGAGAGAGAGAGAGAGAGAGAGAGAGAGAGAGAGAGAGAGAGAGAGTGAGAGAAAGCGAGAAGCACAGTAAGCCTTCAGGCCTCTCCCCATGTCTCCCTCTCCCTGAGAGATGCATCTTTCATTGGTTTGTAGCCCCTGATCCTGCAGCTAATTACTCAGCAATGTAAATTACAGTAGGGCTGAGCTGAGCCCTGGCCCCTACTGGCCCTGTCCATCAGCTCCCTCTCTCCTCTCTTTTCCCCTCCCAGCTCTCCTCCCATCCCTCCACCCTCCCCTGTAGCTCCCAGCTAAACAGAACAAGCCACATCTTAGTATACACCCCTCTCTGAGGGAACCCGGGAATAAATCCCTAGCAGATGATATTTTCTTTACTCTCTCTCTCTCCTTCTCTTTCTCACTCTCCCTCTCTCCATCTGAACTGCTTACTCCCTGCACCGCATGTGAAGTTCAGAGTGAAAACATCTTTGGTTAATATTTAACTGCTAGGTCCTGGGGTAGATGGGTGGAGAGTGGAGAACTAGGCTAGTTGGACACACACACACAAACGCACCCACAGCGGCTCAGTGAAAATGTGTGTCTGTTCTCTGAGGAATGTGTGGGTTCTCTTCCAGCCTTTGACCTTCAGACCCCAGGCTGACACGTGACTGAGATTCTTCAGCTCTGTAGAGAGCTGCAGGACACACACACAGACACAACACACACACGCACTTTTATCTAGCCTGTCTGAAATAGAAGACAGTCACTCGGGAGCAGTAGTAATACCCTGCACTGTTCCCACAGCCCTCCCCAATGAGATGAGACTCAAACCACAAACAAATAAAGAGCATTGAATTGGCTATAGGTGGACGACCAGTGACTGTTCTAAGATGGTGCTGGGGCTGTAGTTCTCCCTGTGGAGCGTGGGTGCTGTAGTGTTTCTCTCCTCGGCTCGGCTAGCTGCGCTCGGCGGGCCGCCCAGCTGGGAGCCAGATGTGGCAGGCCAGTCATGTGGTGCTGGAAGGCAGGAGATAAGAGAGGCAGGGCCCGGTCTCTGGTTCGGGTCTGCTCCGCAGCGGTTCAACTAGATGTTGCGGTCGGTACGATCTGAACTTTGACAGGTTGTGTCATGCTTAATGCCTCACTTCCCAAACACAGCTCAGTAGGGCTGATTTATATCTAACAGGTGCTGCAGTGGGCAGGCAGTGCAGGGAGTGGGATGAGAGGAGCGGTGGAGAGCAAGAGGAGAGGACGGCATGTGGCCATTTCATTAAGGCGGTAGAGCCAAGGGGAACAAGGGCTACAGTGTGTGTATGGAGACGAGGGGCAGGACTCTGCTCTTTCTTAAACACAGCCACAGTCCACGGCCCCTCAGCTTGGCCTGCCTGGCTGGTTGTCACTCCACCCACTGCCTTGATCAAGTCTGACGAAGAGAGGGTGAGGAGGAAGAGGGGTCTCAAAAACACTTGTCATACAATATCAGACTGTTTTTCTTCCTGTCTCTCTGTTTCCTCTCTCTATCTCTGTTACCCTCCCCCTTCTCTCTCTCTCTCTCGCTCTCCATTTCCTCCCTCTCTCTCTCTGTCCCCCACCTCTCTCTGTTTCCCCCCCTCTCTCTGTACCCTCCCTCCCTCCCTCTCTCTCTCTGTCCCCCCCTCTCTTTCTCTGTACCCCCCCTCTCTCTGCCCCTCCCTCCCGCTCTCTGTACCCATCCAGAAAGGCTGAGGGACTGTGAGTGCATTTCCAGCCCAGGCATCAATCTCTGAGCCCTGGCAGCCATCACAATGCCCGGCTTGTCTGTGAGAGTTGACGTGCCAACAACTTTGATCGTCTTATGTTTTGCAGTGCGGTGTCGGATTTCCCCCCAGCCTCCTATCAGAGCCCTGTGGTGTCCTCCTCACCCCTTCTCACCCCCCCACTGTCTCCCTGCTAGAGGGATCACTACTGAGAGATGCCCTCACTCTCTCCCTCTCTTCCTCCCTCCCAGCTCCAGTAGCAGTCCCAGGGGTCCGTTCTCCACCGGTCCTGATACATAGATGGATATTACCCCAGGACAAGAGCAGAGCAGGCATCCCAGGCCATTAGGACATTAGCCAGATGAGACTGGTCCATTGTTTAGTGTTTTGTTTTATGAGCAGGTCATTCTGTCTCTGCTGTTGGCAGTCAGTTGTTCCCACCCTGGGTATTGTGAGTCAGGTCCCTCAGGAGGTCTGGGGCTCAGCTCTGGCCTGGCCTGGACTTCAGTGGGCTGCTGGGTCTGTCTGTCTGGGAATCCCACAGCTCCTCAGCCATCTTGAACACAACCCAGCTACATGGTTACATTAGGAACGCTTGTGAATATAATTTCAGTTCTGCTTTACTCCTTCAATTGTTTTTGCATAGCTGCAGTTTTCTGCGGAGACGGAAATGTAGTTTGATGTTCTAACACTCCTGAACGCAGAGCGTCAAGGCCTCTTTCAGCGCCGCCCTGCAGGCCACCTTGTTACACACTTAACAACTTGTTTTCTCTTTGTGTTTTTCTTCCCTCTTCCTCTGTTGACAGTTCCTCACCGCTGCTCTGCTCTGAAGGAATGCGCGTCACCTCTCAAAGTTGAACTTGGCTTCTGTCCTTGTAGACCGTGGGGCAGGTTCTGGTCCTTTTCTAACACGGTGATTGCATCAAGATATGATTTACGAGTGTTCTATGTACAAACCGCCACACTGTTAACGATGACGTGTACCATCTGTAGGTAGACAGGTGCTGAATGGCTTGGACTCCAGAGACATATAGTCCCAATGCACCTTCTCATAGTTCCAACTGCAGTATCCTCCCTCCCCTGACTTTCATCATTTAAATGGAACTAGACAAGAAAATGGCAGATGAAAATGAAAGGGATCCGGATATGACGACTGTAAATTCAGCTGTCAACTCCTCTTTATTTATGTCTCCAGTGAGAATGAGCCTGGGTAGCCTCACTAGTCTGGGAAGCTGCATAGCTCCATGTAAAAATAGCCTGTCACTAAGTGTGAGCACGGGTGCCTAATTAGAGCTGTAGTCCAGTGTTGAATGAGAATAGCCAGGCATTAAGCGCCAGTGGGATCACTAGTGCATCTCTTTAATTTTCCCTGGCAGTCCTAACTCCCACTCCTGAGTTTTTCTTTCAAAACGGAGCGGCCTTCACATTTCTGGCTAACTCTGGGTCTGTTCTCTCGTCTTTGTTTTCTCCAAATGCCCGGACGTTGAGTGTCCCAACACTCCTCCTTCGCTTCCTTCTATTTAAGCACAGGACACATTATTCCGTTAACTTTATTAACGCGCCATAATTCTTTAAAGGAGGGGAAAGCTGCAGAAATTAGTTCTCCCTCGAGGTTTATTGTTTAAAACAAGCACAGCTCTTTCCCAGCATAAGATCTTCAACTAAGCAGTAAGGAATTCAGGCCTGGCCTCATAAAATAAGTATTTGTGTACCGGAAAGTTTTTCGTTTTTTCTTTCCAAATCTTTGTCATTAATGACTTTAGCAAATGTGTAGTGTAGAGTGAATGGAGAGGCTGTGCAGGGTCTTCAAAGGAACCCTCTAATTATTTATCCAGGATATCCCGCTCTAGAATTAGAGGCTGGGTCACCATTGGCTTTCATGACATTTTTCTGCAAAGAAATAATTTCCACAGAATGGTTTCACTGGGACACCCTCTAGTCCCTACTCTGCTCTCTCTCTCTCTCTCTCTCTCTCTCTCCTCTCTCTCTCTCTCTCTCTCTCTCTCTCTCTCTCTCTCTCTCTCTCTCTCTCTCTCTCTCTCTCTCTCTCTGTGTGTGTGTGTGTGTGTGTGTGTGTGTGTGTGTGTGTGTGTGTGTGTGTGTGTGTGTGTGTGTGTGTGTGTGTGTGTGTGTGTGTGTGTGTGTGTGTGTGTGTGTGTGTGTGTGTGTGTGTGTGTGTGTGTGTGTGTGTGTGTGTGTGTGTGTGTGTGTCAGTGCTAGTCTGCATGACTATGTGTCTTTCATTCTGATGTGTGGAAAGAGATCGTAGTTTAAGTGTCCATTCCTTAGACATCATTCTCCACACATTAGGTCCAGGTCTCAGCTCTCACCCCCAGACAGCTGTCACCTACTCAGGTTTCTTGGTCATTTTGCCTTCGCATGCCATCTAAAGGGTTATCTTATCACCCTCCTCAGGTTTTAACTCTTAACAAAACACTGGGCCTAACCCGAACCCCCAGTCTGTCTGGTGGCACTGCTTCAGCCATTGTCTGCTAGGCCTGGAAGCTCTATGTAACCCTCCAGCTCGCCCCTTCATTGTCCCCCTGATATACCTAAATACCCCTGTGGGTGGACCAGATCTGGGCTTCCCTGGCCTTCATATAGCCGGCTTATTGTCACAGCTTAACCACTTGTGTCTATGTAATATATTAAAAGGTACGAGTTTTGCTCAAAGCCCCTCAACAGTCCATAGCTGTGTGTGTGTGTGTGTGTGTGTGTGTGTGTGTGTGTGTGTGTGTGTGTGTGTGTGTGTGTGTGTGTGTGTGTGTGTGTGTGTGTGTGTGTGTGTGTGTGTGTGTGTGTGTGTGTGTGTGTGTGTGTGTGTGTGTGTGTGTGTGTGTGTGTGTGTGTGTGTGCGTGTGTGTGTGTGTGTGCATGGATGTGTTGGCGTGTGTTCCGTGCCCCTTCAGGGTGTTCCAGAAAGAGAGTGTGTCCCTTTAAGAATGCTCTTCTGAGAATATTTTGTCTAATTCCAGGTGCCAGCGATCTCTGTGTTTTACCAGGTGCAGGCCTGGATCATTACTAAGGTATTTGTTTTCCAGATTACATGGAGCGGCCCAGGATTAAAGGCGCGTTATCCCTGTCCCCCTCTGTCTGTCAGGCCCTGATCCCCAGTGTGGGGCCTGGCTGCCTGTGTCCTGCCTCAGTCACACTGGAGGCTAGGCTAGGCTACACCTGGCTCCTGGTTAGGGATCTGTCACGCCACAGCCCAGAATAACCGACCTCCCAGCCTGAGCCACTGTTGGCTGTAAGGGTGGTGGAGGAGGAAGGACAGGAGCTGTCCCTGTCAACAGAGGCTGGGTATGCAGATCAGACTTTCACCCAGCCGTCCTTAATGAGACGAGAAGTTGTGTGGTAAGGACTTTTCCTTGTCTGCCCCTATCCCCTCAATCCCTGGGGTTTAAGATGGGCCGGACAGGACAGGGGAGCTTGCTGGGAGGTAGAGGGGGGTAAGGACTTTTCCTTGTCTACCTCTATCCCCTCAATCCCTGGGGTTTAGGTTGGGCCGGACAGGACAGGGGAGCTCCCCCCTATCCCCTCAATCCCTGGGGTTTAGGATGGACCGGACAGGACAGGGGAGCTGGGTGGGAGGTAGAGGGGGGTAAGGACTTTTCCTTGTCTGCCCCTATCCCCTCAATCCCTGGGGTTTAGGATGGGCCTGGGTGGGGGTAGAGGGGGTAAGGACTTTTCCTTGTCTGCCCCTATCCCCTCAATCCCTGGGGTTTAGGATGGGCCGGACAGGACAGGGGAGCTGGGTGGGAGGTAGAGGGGGGTAAAGGCCTGGGGGGTAGCGGGGGTCAAGAAGTCCAGTCCCAGTCTCCAGTAGTTGGACAGCTGAATTCCTCTCCAAAACGCTTGCATAGTGCCTTTGTGATTATGATAATAAACAGTTTTATCATCGGCCTCCCAATCAATAATGTGGCTTCTTAAGGTTTAATATTTCAATGGTATTGATTATCTTAACAACTGTGTTTGTGGTCGGCTTGCCTTAACTGCAGGCCTGCAGGACAAATTTGTGTGTGTGTGTGTGGGGGGGAGGTTACAACAAAATGTGATCTAGTTGATCAGCAGTTTTACTGCAGCCTTTCCTATAACTGTTTAGCATGTAAAGACACCCTCAGATCAGCGCCTCACCTCTAAGAACAACTATGTGGGATCCTATCCTCTCGCATTCCATTCAGCCCTGCTCTATACATGGCTGCCTATCGTTTGCAAGAATCTAAGCGCCCATAACATTAAAACAGTCCTGCGCTTCTCGCGGTCAGTCCTCTTTCCCCCTTTCCACCCTCATCCTGTTGCAACCAAATGAAATGGACTGAGTGAAAACAGAGAATTTGATGGCTCCAAAAGCCCTGTAGTTAGCACAACTTCCATCCTCTCTGGAGAGAAGGCCTGCTTCCCTCATATATAAACAGGGGGAGATTTTATAATTAGTGGAAATGAATAGAAGGCCTTGGGCCTGGCAGACTTTCAGACCTTGGGCCTGATCAGAAACATCTCCCCCTTTCCCCACTCACCTTTGGTTGGAGAGGTGAGTGGGGAGTGGAGGAAGCTTGGACTAGAGAGTTGTCTTATCTCTCTCGTTCTCTCTCTCTGGGAGTCTCTTCTAAGCTGATCTTCCCAGGAATGGGTAGTCATGGTGTCGTCTGATTGATTAGTGCCAGACTAACCTTTCCACTGGGCTCTGGAATGCCCCCTGTATCCCCGTGCATTCCCCCTAACCTCAATGAGAAAATCGTCACAGCATGCTATGGAATAGGAGCACTTTTATACAAGACCATTACTAATCAGTCAACTTAGCCTGCTTACCTGTCTGTCTAAACTGGGGCAGAGAGGGTGGACATGTAATTAACTGACCAGCCTGGTGTTTGTGAGCCTCTGTTAGCAGGTAAAGGAGGGCCTACACACACACACACACACACAAACACACACACATGCTCATGCTAACTCAGGACCCCCCTGCTGTGTTGTGGCGCATGCTGTGCCTGCTCTGTGCACCAGGTTGCCTGGGGGCGAACGTATGTTTTTGCGGTGTGAGCATGATTGCCCATCTCTGATTATACATCAATACCTTTATCCCAGAGATAATTTATGCATTTACTGAACACAAAGCTTTATCTAAACGAACCACTGGGGACAGCGCATGGAAATAACACAGCGCCGACATCCACTATGGTTTGTTCAAAAAGAAAGATAGCTCGCGGCTGCAGTAACGAGAAGTTGTTTTTGTAGTTATTAAAACAGTGTCTGCTCTGTTTCATTTTCTACCTGACACTTTGCAGAAACTCGCATGCTACACCGGAATCTGGAGTCCAAGGTCACAGATCAGTTGAAAATGACTGTGATTGCATACAATGTTGAAACAGAAGAGTGGCTTTTGTGCAAATGGATCGCTTAACAAAAACAACACAGTGAGGAAAACCAATGTCTAACAGTATGCATTTTTAATCTAAATGTATTCAGTGTGCTCCCCCTCTCCCTCTCTGTGGTGTGAGTGAGATGATGTGAGGTTTCTCTCATTTGTACTCCCAGTCTGCCACAGCTCAACGGCCCCCCCATGCTGCCTGCTAATTGGCGGGAGACTGGGAGCTTCCTGCTGTGTGTTCGCTGCTTCCCTTCACTTTGCCACCCCACCAGTTCTTTCTCCACAACTGAGTAATTAACCCACAGCTAATGAACTACTTCTAATTACACACCACTGTTTCCATCGCACCCTCCAAAAGTGAGGAGACACTCTGCTCGCCACGTTCCAATCCCTTCTGGAAGGCTTTGAACCTACCTGCTCTCTGATTGCCACTTTGTTCAGACTGTCAGGAGCTATATCACAGCCCTGTCACTTTGTTCAGACTGTCAGGAGCTATATCACAGCCCTGTCACTTTGTTCAGACTGTCAGGAGCTATATCACAGCCCTGTCACTTTGTTCAGACTGTCAGGAGCTATATCACAGCCCTGTCACTTTGTTCAGACTGTCAGGAGCTATATCACAGCCCTGTCACTTTGTTCAGACTGTCAGGAGCTATATCACAGCCCTGTCACTTTGTTCAGACTGTCAGGAGCTATATCACAGCCCTGTCACTTTGTTCAGACTGTCAGGAGCTATATCACAGCCCTGTCACTTTGTTCAGACTGTCAGGAGCTTTGTTCATATCACAGCCCTGTCACTTTGTTCAGACTGTCAGGAGCTATATCACAGCCCTGTCAGGAGCTGTCATTCAGACTGTCAGGAGCTATATCACAGCCCTGTCACTTTGTTCAGACTGTCAGGAGCTATATCACAACCCTGTCACTTTGTTCAGACTGTCAGGAGCTATATCACAGCCCTGTCATTTTGTTCAGACTGTCAGGAGCTATATCACAACCCTGTCACTTTGTTCAGACTGTCAGGAGCTATATCACAACCCTGTCACTTTGTTCAGACTGTCAGGAGCTATATCACAGCCCTGTCACTTTGTTCAGACTGTCAGGAGCTATATCACAGCCCTGCCACTTTGTTCAAATCAGTTCGCCTCTGTTGTGCAACACGGAATGGATTAAGAGAATTTTCAAGGTTCTATTTCGAGTCCATGAACAAAGGAGGCAATTGATACTACAAATTCAATTTGTCATACTTTCTCTGGCCAAAGAAAAGCAGTGTAAGAGCTGAATGGTAACAGGCATTAATGCTGTAATACAGAATGGTCTGCATACACCAGTACACCTCCAGGGTGTTTTACTGTGCCATATAGTAGTCAGCAGGGCCATTTTTGACTCAATCTTGATCTCATTCCAGAATTTTGGCAGGAAATGTTTTGTAACTGCAGTGATGCATGCTGGGAATTGTAGTTTGACCCACATCCTCTCCTCAGAGCCTGGCACCTGAAGATGTAGTGGTTGTGGCATGACAGATGCAGCATGCCTCAGATAGCCCTGTTATCAGCTCCTTGATGCACAGTACTCCCAGCCACACTACACTGATCCCCTCCTCCCTCCTCACCCACCAATATACTCCCCTCTCTCCTACCCAGCCAGAGCCCCAGCCTCGGTCTTGACACAGACACGGCTATTTCTGTTCCACAGACTGATAGCTCCAACTGAAGATCATTGATTTTACGGGAAGCCCTGTTTACAGACTGAGTGCCATCGACCTGAGGTGACTTTTTGCCTCCTGAAGTAGGAGCAGCACTGGAGCATTCTTGTGTCTGTATTATACACTCACAGGGAGGAGGAGGAGAGGTAGGAGGAGAGGGAGGAAGTTTACAGTACACAGAGAAAAGACAAACACTGGCCTGATTTGAAACACTTTGATGTACTGTGTTAGGAATCATACTTAATTAGCACTGTAACATATTTTGTTAATTGTGTAAAAACTAATTGGCCTAGATGTTAGTACTGTATATAGTAGAGAAAATTGGTCTGGGGGTGACAGGGACAGCCGGTGTAAGGCCGAGGCGGCGAGGAGGAGAGAAGCAGCCTGTGCCTCAATGCAGTCCCTTAGGAAGATCCCACCATCTAAGGCTTAGGGTTAAGGGTAATACAGGGGCCTTATGTTGGGCATTACCATGGACTTAAGGTAAAGAGTGAGATGTATGCATACATACATTGTTGATTAACTGGGGCAAGCCTTGGAGAAGAGCCCCTGTTCATTCTGCCTGAGGACTACAATGGTTCCCCCATCGATAAGCACGTCCCCTGTGCAACATCAAAGGCCCTCCCTGATTTATCAATAAGAAGCCTTCCTTCCCACATTTTCCTGTAACTTGCTTAGCATTTACACCATTGATTTTCCAATAAGCACCCATACCCTGCGGTGGCTGGCCAGGCCGAGGCTCTGTGAGATGGCTCAGACTCACACAGACAGCCCTCCTGAAGGACAATGGGAGATGGAGGGGGGTGTAGTGGCTTTTGGGGGTTCATGAGGTGAATGAAGGGGGGGCTATTTTTATTTTTAAAGGTATCCCCTTGGCTAGCAATGTTGGGGTCTAGGTGTAGATGGATGGGGGTGTTCTCAGCTGGGGCTGGGCCAGAGTTAATTCCCCAGGAGACCCTGGTTCTCCCTGGTCCTCTGGAGGCTTGGCCCCCAGGCAGGTGATTGTGCATGTAATAATCAGATGGATCCTTAGCCTTTAATTCCTCCCTGGCTTGGCCGGTAAATCCCACATAATGAAAGGGCCCATAAATAAAAACTTATCTCATTTTCCATCCCTGCAAAATGACAACCAGACCCACTCTCTGACAGGGTTCATTAGGACCTGGGCCCTTTCAATAGGCTCAGCCTTATCTGTTTTGTTAGGATGGGGGGAGGAGAACATAATGCTTTTTATGCCTCTAAGTCAGAGACAGGAGAAAAGAGGGTCTGGCATTTGACTTCTATAGAAGAGGTGTGAGGATTGGTGGGAGGACTGCCCCCTATGTCCAGGCCTTGTGTAGTGTGTATGGACATGCTCCCTCCCTTTCTCCCAGAGTCCAGGAATCCATGCTTTTCTTCCCTCTGATTATCTCTTATTGTGAGTTGAGGCTTGTTTTGGCTGCTTATTGTTTGTCTCTCAGCCCAGTGGGCCCGGTGAGGGAGGGAGAGAGACAGAGAGAGTGAGAGATGGAGGGAGGGAGGGGGGGGGGGACAAGGACAGGGTTGGAAAGCACAGGCTATGGCAGGAATCCTGTTGTTTTCCTTTAGCAGCAGCTCAGATACCAGTATGCAAAGGAAAAGTCCAAGTCATTTGCATAGTACAGTACCTAACCTTGGGCATTAATGTTAACATACTGTACTGCAGGTACTGCCTTTACTGACATGATTCATCATTTTAATGTGTGGTTATTACAGCACAGAGATACTTTACCCCATACTTCCCTCTTCGTCCTTCCAGCGCTCCTGTCAGTCTGTCCATCTCCCTCATTTAGTGCCTTTGAAAGATTCCAACTTTTCCTGCTCTAAACAGGTGTCGCTTAGCGAGCAGATCTCCTGAAGACAAACAGAGAGATAACTTTGTATCAGCCGGCCCATCTGCGACTCTCCGACTCCAGACAATCCCATTGCACATCAGTAACCACTACAGGTTATTGAATTAGACCATCTTGATTTTAAAGAGCAATCCTGTTTTCTAGTAAGCAGTGGACACGCTGAGCTGGCTCAGCCTCCATCACTGGCCAGGGGTCATCCTCCTCTCCTCTCCCACTCTAATTGCTTCAGACACATTACAAGGGCGTGATGCTAATAGATGCATAGTGCACACACATACAGTTATACAGTAGCTACATGCTAGCACTGCTGTTTAGACTCTGAGAGCCATAGAGGGACATTGGACAAAGAACTGGAGAAATGTAGTGAATGAGGGATGTAAAGCAGTAGTTTAGGCTGGTGTGTTGTGTGTTTTTCCACCCCACCCCTCTGTGGGCTAGCTATGTGCCCCATGTAGCAGGCAGTGATGTGGGCACAGTGTTCGGGGCATGGTCAGGACAGGCAGTGATGTGGGCACAGTGTTCGGGGCATGGTCAGGACAGGCAGTGATGTGGGCACAGTGTTCGCGGCATGGTCAGGACAGGCAGTGATGTGGGCACAGTGTTCGGGTCATGGTCAGGACAGGCAGTGATGTGGGCACAGTGTTCGGGTCATGGTCAGGACAGGCAGTGATGTGGGCACAGTATTCGGGGCATGGTCAGGACAGACAGTGATGTGGGCACAGTGTTCGGGGCATGGTCAGGACAGGCAGTGATGTGGGCACAGTGTTCGGGGCATGGTCAGGACAGGCAGTGATGTGGGCACAGTGTTCGGGGCATGGTCAGGACAGACAGTGATGTGGACACAGTGTTCGCATGGTCAGGACAGACAGTGATGTGGGCACAGTGTTCGGCATGGTCAGGACAGACAGTGATGTGGGCACAGTGTTCGGGGCATGGTCAGGACAGACAGTGATGTGGGCACAGTGTTCGGGGCATGGTCAGGACAGACAGTGATGTGGGCACAGTGTTCGGGTCATGGTCAGGACAGACAGTGATGTGGGCACAGTGTTCGGGGCATGGTCAGGACAGACAGTGATGTGGGCACAGTGTTCGGGGCATGGTCAGGACAGACAGTGATGTGGGCACAGTGTTCGGGTCATGGTCAGGACAGACAGTGATGTGGGCACAGTGTTCGGGGCATGGTCAGGACAGACAGTGATGTGGGCACAGTGTTTGGGGCATGATCAGGACAGACAGTGATGTGGGCACAGTGTTCGGGGCATGGTCAGGACAGACAGTGATGTGGGCACAGTGTTCGGGGCATGGTCAGGACAGACAGTGATGTGGGCACAGTGTTCGGGTCATGGTCAGGACAGACAGTGATGTGGGCACAGTGTTCGGGTCATGGTCAGGACAGACATTGGCATCTGGAGGAGGGGCTGATGGAACAACAGATTACAGGAAAAGGTGTGAAGGAGATCCATGTTCAGACAGGATGGGTGCTCATCTCATTGCTACTTCTTCTCATTAGACAAATCATCCACTGGAAAGTTTGTTCCTTTTTTTGTAGTTAGCTGCAAAATATGATCCAGGTGTCTTTTGTTTCATGAATAAATTAGTTATTTTATTTGTCTGTTAGACAAGGCATATATTTTCTAATTTTTTAAAATCATTCGCTGTGGTTTCGTTTACCTCAGTCCATTTGGTTGAAATGTCTGCAGAGCGCCTAGTGTTCGTTCTCTTATTAATGGAGCAGATAGTAAATTCAGACTGACCTGGTTACTATCCCCTCTCTCAATATGGCAGCCAGCTACAAATCATGTCTGTCTGGATCAAGTAATCCTCTTAATAAGCCTACTATCTTTCATTCTGAATGCAAAGCAACAGAGAGGTCATCAGTGTGGCTCTGTCTGTGTGGAGTACAAACAATGAGAGCAGGTGGACATGGGCTGACACAAAATGGTTGCCTACCTTCACTGTTTTCAGTGGAAGATCCTGCAACTACTACACCCGCCTTGCCTTCATTTCCACTCAGATAATGCAGTTAAACATACAATATGGGGTTTCTTATCAAACCAATTATGTGCATTAATCACACCTGATTAGAATTCACTCCTCCAGTCGGGGCATACGGTCTTAACGGTCATAATGAGGAAATCCAGTCAAAATGTGCATGTAAAAAGTGCATGCTAAAAGTGCATGCTAAAAGTGCATGCTAAAAGACTTGGCCCGTTGTTTGAGTAGCATAAGTGCATATAGGGGGGGGGGGGGGTATTTTCTATCAGACATTAATGAAGAGCGAGGCAGACATGATCAATCTCTCCAGTGTGGGCCAGCCCTCTCTAGTTAATATGGTAGGGGGTGGGGGTAGAGACACACTGTCTGATCACTACAATTTGCATCCCTAAGTAAATAAGTAAATAAATCAAGTGGCGGCAGCGAATGTGCTAATCACCTGGGACATGGCGGCTGGGCTGAGCATAGTGCCGGGAAACTTTGCTCATGTAATATTCAGTACTGGCTGGGTTAAAGGGCAGGCCAGAGTTATTGGTTTCAGCCCGGTCGCCCCCCTTTAATCAATGCTGCCTGCATCCCTTTAATACAATTATTAGCTCAGCAGTATCTCGCGCTATCATTTTATCTCCTCGCCACTCTAAATTGCGGCCTGTGTATTGCTGGGCCACTGGTGCTCAGAGCATGGCCAGCTCCTGAAAGCACAGCTCCCATTTATTCTTTCAGAGGCAGAGGATGGCTGGAGTGTTTGAAGCCAGGCTGACCGAGGAGGTGGATGCCAGATCTAAACACAGCTGCATTTCAGACCCAACCCAGATGGTGTATTTTGGGCTTTACTGAAAACATTGCCTTTTTTCCTCTCCTCCTCTTTGAGAGAGTGTGTATGCGAGGATACAAGTAATTACCTGCTTTGTGTGCACTCAACGAGAGAGGAGTGGGTGATGTGTTTTTCTATGCATGATTTCTCTTATTTCAGTAGGAAGGGAGAGGGCTGTAAAATGGCTGTGAAGTTATCAGCAGTACCCTTCACTTCTTCTCTAGTTATGGAAATGTATCATGTCCTGATGGGTGGTTTCTCTGTGTCTAATTATCGCACAGTGAATCTATTTTATCCATTAAGTTAGGCCTGTTTCTCCCTCTTTCTGACTGGAAGTTAATTAAAAACGGATGTAGGATTTGGAGAATGTAAGATTAGGGGTGTTGTTTGGAAGGTGAAGATAAAAGATGGTAACTTCCTGAAATGGCAGGAAGATGAATCGTGGGACGACTTATTAGTGCTCGTCTCAGGTATTGTGTTTAAGTACCTAATCTAACATAATGAGCCCTCTGTCATTTACCTAATTAGATCTCACACTTTAGGCTCTCACCCGATGCACTATACATTAAATGTGTTCTTCTCGCCTGGGTTCTATAGATAGATGTTCCTTTGAAGGTGCTTTTTATCCCCCTTTACGTGATGAGAGCATTAGGGGAGGGGAAAATATGGAAGTACTTAGGATGAGAACAATGCTATGGGTTATGATTATGAAAGGTGTTCGTACAAGCTCAGGGAGAGAGAGTGCATATGTGTGTGTGCTTGTTGATAACCATGGTCCTTTCATATATGCATTACCATTAGAGTCTCTTACCAATCTCTCTCTCTCTCTCTCTCTTCTCTCTCTGTGTCTTCAGGCCTGGATGCGATGAACACCTCATGTAGGCATCAGCATGGACAGCTGTGAGTCTCCCGTGGTTTCTGGGACAGACGATGGGCACGGCTCCTCCACCACCTCCCAGCAACAGCAGCAGCAGCATTACCCTCTGCAGACCTGGAACGATCACTCTAACTCGCAGGTCCCTCCCAGCAGCCAGCCCTCTTCCCTGGAGCCCCTGTCTCTCTCTGCACCCTACCCCTCTGTGAGAGAGCCACAGCAGCAGCAGCATCCAACCCGGACCCCACCCCTGGCCCACAGCGACAGCTCCGCCTCAGGCCAGCTGCACCACAGAAGAGAGGAGCTCAACGAGGAGCAGGAGGGAGTGAGCTGCGGAGAGGAAGAAGAAGAATTGGAGGACTTGGATGAGATGGAGATCGACAGCTGTTTCCCAAGTCTGCAGCCCTTCCCCGGAGTACCCATAGCTCCTGGAGGAGGGGGCATGCCCACGCTGCTACGCCAGCAGCCCAACCGACGAAGGGGTGTGGCGGAGAGCGGGAGTGAGGAAGGAGAGGAGGAGGAAGAAGAGGAGAACAGTGATGTGGAGAACCTGGCTGGAGAGATAGTCTACCAGCCGGATGGCTCAGCCTACATTGTTGAAAGTCTCAGCCAGCTGATCCAAAGTGGAGGGGGTGCTGTGCCCGGCCTGCTCCCCACAAACTCTCTCCCCGTGGCGGGGAAGCCGGGGGAACCTGCTGGGACCTCATCCTCGGTGTACCCTCAGATCATCAACACGTTCCACATAGCCTCGTCGTTCGGGAAGTGGTTTGGTTCCTCAGACCAAGGTTTCCCCAATACCTCCACCCTGGCAGGCCTCAGTCCTGTCCTGCACAGTTTCCGCGTCTTCGATGTGCGGCACAAAAGCAACAAGGATTACCTGAACAGCGACGGGTCTGCCAAGAAGTCCTGCGTATCCAAAGATGTTCCCAACAACGTGGATTTTTCCAAATTTGATGGGCTGGCCCTCTATGGCAAGGGAAAGCCCATCCTCATGTGTTTTCTCTGCAAACTGTCCTTCGGCTACCCGCGGTCTTTCGCCACTCATGCCGTCCACGACCACCGCATGACCCTATGTGAGGACGAGAGGCGGCTGCTAGGGGACAATAAGGCGTCTGCCATCATCCAGGGCATCGGGAAGGACAAAGAGCCCCTCATTAGCTTCCTGGAACCAAAAAACAAGAGCTCTCCTGTGCCGGCGCCCCCCACCATGGTCCCCATGAACTCTGGCCAGAGCTTCTATGGCACTTTCAGTGGGGTCCACCTGGAGGCAGGGAGCAGCAGTGGGGGCAGCGAGGCCCTCCTGAATAAAGACTTTGACTCCTCTGGCCTCCAGCAGCAGCAAGGCTCCCTCCTCGCTCTGGGGGGGCTGGGCAACCCCAAAGCACCTGCTCTTACCTCAACCCCAGGCCCTGCCAAAGACTCCAACGCCCTGCCCAAGCAGGGAGGGAGAACAGAGGGGCCTGCTGGGAAAGAGGGGATCCGCAGGCG
This sequence comes from Oncorhynchus gorbuscha, assembly GCF_021184085.1. NCBI lineage: Eukaryota > Metazoa > Chordata > Actinopteri > Salmoniformes > Salmonidae > Oncorhynchus > Oncorhynchus gorbuscha. The sequence continues at coordinate 16,920,591 of NC_060176.1, forward strand.
GGAGCACGGGGACAAGGAGGGGCGAGAAGGCAAGGTACGCTTGGCTAGCCAGGAGGGGGGCTCAGAAGAAGAGAAGGAACTGTTATTAGAGGAAGAGGAAGACGAGGTGGAGGAAGAAGGAACTCCGCTGGCCTGTGTTGGTAACAGTAGCTGTGGCGGTGGAAAAGTGGGGGAACCGGCTGTATCAAACCAAAGCATTTCCAAATCTCCTTTATTGATGCCTAGTAGCGCTCTCCAGCCTACTGCCTGCCCATCTGCAGCCAGCCCCACGCTCAACAGCAAAGCCCCAGCTTCCACTTCTTCTTCCTCTGTCAGGGAAGAGGGCTCGGCGGCAGACTTTGGGGGGAGGACCTCGGAGCTCCCTCTGAGCTTTAACTGCCAGGGGCCCACTGTCCCCATGGCGATGGCAGCTGCAGCCAGCAGAGGGAGCGAGGACGTCGCAGCGGGCACCTCCTCACCTCTGGCCTCCAACGCCTCCGCCGACGAAAGTGCCAATCGAGATAGTGCCACAGCTCCTGAACCAAATGATTGCCCGGCAGAGGGAGAAGATGACAGCAGAGCCCTTCTGCACCATCACCACCTACACCATCACCACCACCACCTCCACCCCTCAGCCCACACCCACTCTCACCCACACCCCCACCCAGGGGGGTCCTGTGAAATGGGCGGTGGCGGTGAGTGCCCTCAGAACCACGGGCCTGGAGGAAGTGGGGTGGAATGCCCCAAATGCGACACCGTCCTGGGCTCCTCGCGGTCCCTGGGCGGGCACATGACCATGATGCACTCGCGCAACTCGTGCAAGACACTCAAGTGTCCCAAGTGCAACTGGCATTACAAGTACCAGCAGACCCTGGAGGCCCACATGAAGGAGAAGCACCCAGACTCCGGTGGCTCCTGTGTGTACTGCAGCAGTGGCCAGAGCCACCCGCGTCTGGCCCGAGGAGAGAGCTACACCTGCGGATACAAGCCCTTCCGCTGCGAGGTCAGTACTTCAACCTAGTCAGTTGAAGATCCAACCTAGTCAGTTGAAGTACTGACCTCAGCCTAATGACTAGTATACTGACAGGTGGTAGGACTTTGAATAGAACTTTAGCACAATGTGAAATATGTTGATATGTTGACATGTTGACTGATATGACATCAATCAACATGTCATGATATGATTTATATTTCATGGACAATAAGTTAGAGGCAACTAAGATTTCCACTTTACAACATGAGCAAAAATGAACATCCGTTCTCTATTTTCTAGGTGTGTAACTACTCGACCACCACCAAGGGCAACTTGAGCATCCACATGCAGTCGGACAAGCATCTGAACAACATGCAGACCCTGCAGAACGGAGGCTCCATCCCCTCCGCCGAGCAGCAGGTGTTTGGCCAGCACCCTGGAGGGGTAGGAGTGGTGACCGTGCCCTCTGTGACCCAGGCCAGCACCCACCACCCGCCCCACCACCACCACCCCACCCAGTCCTCCACTCACATGACGGGGCCCTGCGGTTCCCCCTCGCCCACCAAGCCAAAAAGCAAGCCCACGTGGCGTTGCGAGGTATGCGACTACGAGACCAACGTGGCGCGGAACCTACGCATCCACATGACCAGCGAGAAACACATGCACAACATGATGCTGCTGCAACAGAATGTGACCCAGATGCAGCATGGTCGGCTGGGCCTGGGGGCCATGCCCTCTCCCTCCGAGGCCGAGCTCTACCAGTACTACCTGACCCAGAACATGAGCCTGCCTCCAGGCCTCAAGATGGACCCGGCTGGAGCTGAGGCCCAGTTCCTGTTGGGAGGCTTCCACCTGGACCCCAACATGGCCGCCTTGGCCCCCCAACTAGGTGAGCTCTCTCAGTCTGCCTCTGCAACAGTGGAACAGTGGGAGCCATTCTGGCTCTTCCCTCAGTACTGCCTCAGGTCACCACAGAGAAGGCAGACTGCAGTTCAGTACGAGTTCACAAGGGGTGGGATCGCTCTCACTGCTGCCAGCTGTTTATTTTTAAACATGAAACACACAGTTATAAACAGTATGTGACTAAATGGAAGATTCAGCTTTGATTAAACAAAAAAATGTTTCACTTTTTAACCCATTTAGACATAGGCTAATTGTGTTCATTTATTTACTGAATGTGTGTAGCGTGGCCAGTAAATGAATGCATGAATGGTAAGTCATTTTATATTTACATTCAATGATTTATAGTTTAGTTATCCCCATGAGAAACAGCAGAGCAGCCTTTTCTCTGAACCAACACGCAGGCAAGGGTTAACCAGGGAACACATTAGCCCTCCCTCCCTCTCACACACACTGTATACACACAATCCTATCTTTCATGTTGGCAGCTCTCTTTTTCTTTCTGTTTCTGTTGCCCGGAGGTACACCTGCCCTACTGAACTTAACATCATTCACCCTCTTTCCAAGCAAAGAGCCCCATTGAGAGATCAAGATAAAAGAGGGGAGGTGAAACCACGGCAGTGGATAAAACACAAGATTTCTAGAGGGTGGACCTGACTCACAACAATGCCTTTCTGTCTTTGTGTAACAGACGACTTGTTAGTTGTTACCATATGACCGTTTCTCTCTCACCAATGTGTCAGGCACAATGACTTCCATGCCTTGTTCTGTCTAGTTGGAGCTGAATCGATATCTTCCCCGGAAAAGAGAGGATCCTCTCCAGACTGTGGCCTTGGTATTAGGATAGGGTTTCACTCCGCCTCGGCTGAGAAGAGGGGACCTATAATGGCTAGTGAAGCTATTGGTGGAGCTTCAGTTAGGGACTTTTTGTGTTGATTTTAGAGAATGTGGCCCCTGGTTAAAAAAACGACCCAAGCCATTAGAGTTATGAAAGCTTTTCTGTCTCCATCAGTTAATAAGCGGTGTAGGTAGAACTTCTCTGAAAGCTCCTATATAGCCTCAAATATGCCCCCCAAAACTCACACATCCACACTTCACTTCACTTCATTACAAACCTAGGAGTTTAGTTTACATTTCCCGTCTATGTCTCTCGATCTGGGTCACACTGACTGGGAAAGTCCCCCTGTGATACCTTGTTTCCCTCACAATAGGCAGTGTGAGAGAGGGAGGGAGGGAGAGAGAGAGAGAGAGAGCAGCTCAGTGAGCCTTCCTCTTGTTCGTCCATGTCCTCCAGGCCTCCGCTCCTCTGAACATCAGCGTTTTCATGTCATTATTTCCAAACTGCCACTGAACTCCGCCACTGGAGCTCTCTTTTTTTCCCCCAACGTTGTAATTGCAGCTATAAATTTTATCTTGGTCAAAGAAGGGAGGAGTAGAGGGCCCAGTATGGGTAATTCAGCGGCATAGCTGAGTGTTTGGCGTGCCAGTTACAACCCCACAGTTTGTACAGACTTGTCTCCAACTGTCGCCGGTTCAAAGACACGAACAAGAATTGATTGCTGTGACTAATTTTTTATCCCCTCTCTTGCCATCTGGTTCATTTTCCTGTGAGGGAACGTTTAATAAGCATGTTACACGGAGGCAATGATGAGGCATTACTCTCAGCCCTAAAACGACCACCGTGTTACACGGAGGCAATGACGAGGCATTACTCTCAGCCCTAAAACGACCACCGTGTCATCCCGAGCCACACACATTTTGATTGACTGTACACACTAATACACTCCATCACACACACACACACCACTCTGCCGTCATATCTCTGTCTGTGCAGCTCGAGGACAGATAGTATCCGTCTGTACCTCCCTCCCTTTGGTCCTGTTTTCCACTGTGTATTTCTGACTTTTGAGGACATTGTTAGACAGAGAGGGAGATGACAAATCCTGACCTCACATGATCTCACCCTCCTGGTAATCCTTATCCCCAGGACTGAGCTGCTGCAGATACAGAGCATGGGGGGGGGGTCCTTAGCTATTGTGTGCTCTACTTTGTTGTCCAATATACTGCCTGAATGCTGCAGCATCTTAGGTAGAGCTCTCTGAAAATCTAGCAAAGCTGGTCCACCACTAATCTTTTGGAAGTTCCACCAAGCCCTGTAGAGACACGTTAATATATTCACAGCCTGGACTTGGACTCTGCTTATGTTAAAGACTAGAGTTTCCAAGATTTCCCAATGATGTGTGTTTATCTCAAGCCTTTTAATGTTTTTTGAAAGTGAAAATATTTCCACAGTGTCCTGCCTCCCTTTCCCTAAACATTGATACGGACTGACAACGTCTCAGTCAAAATATTCTAGGTTATATTTAACAGAGGCCTGCTTACATCTAAAACACATGTAGGGACCGCAGGCTGAACCTATTCTCACACAGCCGTGAAGGCAGAGGTAATCACTGTGTCTGTGTCGGAGCATGGAGTCTACAGTGGAAAAGAGTGTGAGAGCCGCACAGGAATGAGAGAATAAGGATGAGGAATGGAGAGGAAGAGATAGAGGTAGTAACTAGTGAGGTGACTGAGAGAGAGAAAGAGAGAAGGGGGGGGGCCTGGCTGGAGAGGTGGATCTGTGAGTGATTTCAGAGGGCTTCGCAGAGGTCTCCCCCTCCCGGCTATAAAAACTCAGGTAATGGAGAAAAGTCCGAGAGCAGGCTGCATACTGCAGCAATAAATAAAAAGAGGCTGCTGGAATTAATTTAGTGTAAAGCCAGGCAGGGTCAGCCGGTGCGCTCAGTCTGGGCAGTGATAGATTAAAGATCAGCGAGCAAAAAACTCCCCAGCCACTCTTACCTCATTTTTACCGCCTTTTCG
>NC_060176.1:16925404-16932904 GCF_021184085.1 Oncorhynchus gorbuscha
CTGGTTAATGGGTTGAAGTGGGCTGAGCTTGGGCCTGGTTAATGGACTGAAGTGGGCTGAGCTTGGCCCTGGTTAATGGGCTGAAGTGGACTGAGATTGGGCCTGGTTAATGGGCTGAAGTGGACTAAGATTGGGCCAGAGACTGAGGCCTGGGCCTTCTGGCACTGAGCCTGTTTCAGCTTCCTGCACCTCTGCAGCCAGGAGACGTTCCACAAACGGTACTGTCCTGTCAGTACTGTCTCACTCTCTGTCTCACTAGGTTCAGCTTTCTTTGTTTCTGTCCTCTTTTCTATTTTTCCCTTTTATTTATTTCCTTTCTTGTTTTGTTCTTTCTATCTTTTTTCATCAGTCCACTGTTTTTTCCAGTTTCCTTTTGAACATATCCTACTCATTGTCTCTCTCTCTCTCTGTCTGTCTGAGTAGAGGTACAGTATATACTCTGTGGGGCCTGCTGCTGCCTCCGCTCTCCTCCTCTCTCTCCCTATGCCTCTGCTCCCAGTATTTGGGTATATATTTAACACCCCTGTGTGAGCCTGGCGGCGCCTGAAATGGAAGAAGGCACAGCGTACACTCTCTCCAGGCCCTTTGGGCTGACCGCCCTTTATAAAAATCTACCTCAGGGTGCAGCCAGTCCACTGCCAGTAACCAGGAACCTCTCCCTCCTCAGGCCCAGCCCTTCACAAGAACACCACAGTCCAGCCTGGGAAGAGCTCTAACCAAGCGGAATTATCCATAGGAGGGAGCAGAGCAGAGACTGGGGATGGAGTGCAGTGGAGGTCTTCTCTTCTAATTGTATTTCTGTTTCTGTGACTCTGAGGAGCATCACTGTCTTCATCCCCATGGCCTTGCCTCAATCTGTAGTTCATCTCTGTGTTCAAAGACTTCTCATGTATACTGCATTTAAGCTGTTTTGCTTTATGAAGGGTGTATGAATATGTGCTTTTCAAAGTGTTAAAAAGAAATCCCTTTTCTTCACTCTGGTGAGGCATTTGTTTTGTTACTCCCCCCAAATTGATTTTGGAGGACTTTCAAGGTTTGTTCTTCACAGTGCTGTCTCCTAGTGTCGGTGCTGAGACGGGTTTTTGGCTCATATTTTCAGAGTTTGAGGTAATAGTTTTAAACTGACAGACTAAACATCTCTCCTTAAAACTGTTCCACTTCTGCAGAGTAAATAGTTTTCCTCTCACACACAGAGCGATACACACACACATATAAACACACACATACACACCGTAGGTGGCTTATTAATCTGAATGATTCTTTCTTCGCGGTTTGAAGAGGGGTGTAAGAAGCATGGTGTTGTCAGTTTAAGAAATATGGGTAGAGGGACTCTTAAAGGGTTTACGTAAGTTCTCCCCTTCTCTCAGCTCTCTTTCTTTCTGGAATCAGACATTTCGGTTACATTTCGTCGTTGTCTGAGCAAAACCTTGGAACAAAAATGTTTGCCCTTTTCCTTTTTTATTTGTATTTTTACATTTATTTGACATCAGTAGCATCCTTCAATGTACTCTGAAAATGTTGTGACTCTAAGACCAAGACCATCTATTAAAACAGCTTCAAAATTAATCTTAATGTTCATAAATGGGATTCTTTTTTTTTTTGATTTCCTGAAAAGTTGATATTTTGGAGATGAGGGTTTTCATCAGACAGAGGGCTATTACCCAGAGAACTCAAAACTTTTATTGAGCACAAGAAACTTCCTCATGTCATCTGCTCTACTGACTCTGTGTCAGCTGTGACCAATACCTGGAGCCAACAACATGTTGTTTATGAGTCCCCACTCCTGTTCTAACAAGATCACTAACAATTAGAATGTATATTTTTCAGTTCATAATAAAATCCTAATATTTTGCATCGAGGTAGGAGACTCAGGTCTTAAAACAGTTTTGTTAGACATATCCACCAACATGTTCTATTTTTCAACACACTTTCCCCTGAATTTATAGATTTTATGTCTCTCTACCTCCTCTACTCTTTTCCTCACACCTTTTGGCTTTCTCTCTCCTCTTCTCCTTCCTCTCCTTCTCTTACAAGGCACACTTGTTATTTCTTCATACAGGTCCCGTAATTAAGTTTGACATAAGCACAGGGATTAAATATGTGGTTTGGGAGGGGAGAAAGGAGCTCTGTTACAATCTCAAGGCCAACTGTAAAATAGAACCAGATTGGAACCACTTGGAGCTGGAAAGTTTGGGAAAGGTGCCTAGACTGTAGCTGTGTGTTCAAACAACAACGGGATCTGAGTTCCACTGAAGCCTGGGAGCAGCCAAAAGGCAACTAACTCCCCTGCCAACAGACTACTACTAACACCCCAGCCAAAACAATACTAACTCCTGGCTAAAAGACTACCAAGTACCCAGCCAAAACACTACTAAAACCCCAGCCAAAACACTACTAACACCCCAGCCAAAAACAATACTAACTCCTGGCTAAAAGGACTACCAAGTACCCAGCCAAAACACTACTAACACCCAGCCAAACACTACTAACACCCCAGCCAAAACAATACTAGCTCCTGGCTACAAAGACTACCCAGTACCCAGCCAAAAGAGTACGAGCTCTCTGGCCAAAAGACCACCCCGATCCAATGACAAAACACTGCTAACTCCCTGGCCAAAAGATGATAACTCCCAGCCAAATACTACTGCCTTCCTTCCAAAAGACTCCTACATCCAACCAAAATACTACTGCCTTTCCTTCCAAAAGACTCCTACTTCCAACCAAAATACTACTGCCTTTCCTTCCAAAAAGACTCCTACTTCCAACCAAAATACTACTGCCTTTCCTTCAAAGACTCCTACTTCCAACAAAATACTACTGCCTTTCCTTCAAAGACTCCTACTTCCAGCCAAAATACTACTGCCTTTCCTTCAAAAGACTCCTGCTTCAACAAAATACTGCCTTTCCATCCAAAAAGACTCCCTACTTCCAACCAAAATATGTCAAGATGGCGTAGCAGTCAGACGTCTTGTCATGTCGTGTCCCTTGTATATAGCATTTTTAAATCTTTTTTTTAACATATTTTTCTTCGCATATCTTTTAAAACATTTTGTTAAACCTCAACTAAATACTCTCCTGCAGCCACTCACCCAATGTAGCTATTTTATTCTAAAGTATTTATATCTACTTTGGATCGAGAACCCTCAACTGAAGCTAGCCAGCTAGCTACCAGCTAACTACCAGCTATCAGTCAGCAAACCATTGCTAGCGGTCTTCAGCTAACCGGTCATCAGCTAACCTTTAGCTCGGCAAGCTCTCGCCAGTTCGAACAACGACTCTAACAGAGCATACGGACCTATTATTTTTGTCCCAGTTTTCCACAGTTCCGCCAAACAGAACATTTTCAGCTGGATTCCTCACAACTAGTTATCTGGCTAACATAACCCCGGATGATTACTCCTGGCTAGCGTTTCCACCCACTTAGCTTGAAGATGATACGGAATCGGCATTATTTTTCATTTTAGAACACACTCAAGAACCTACAGAAACTAACCGAGCTAACTAGCTACAAGCTATTTAGTCATTTGTTAGCCACTGCTAACTGTTTTTTAAACTGGATAACACTCGCCAGTCCAGCTTCCCTGCCCCATCCACCGCTGCCCCCTTGGATACTGATCACTTGGCTACATAGCTGATGCATGCTAGACTGTCCATTAATCACGGTACTCCATTCTGCTTGTTTTATGTTTTATCTGTGGCTCCAGCCGCACTCAGGCTCTGTGTGTAGTTAATCCGACCCTCCCTGCCTAGCCAACGCCATTTACCTGCTGTTGTTATGCTAGCTGATTAGCTGTTGTTGTCTCACCTACTGTTTTAGCTACTGTTTTAGCTAGCTCTCCCAATTTTCAACACCTGTGATTACTGTATGTCTCTCTCAAATGTCAGTATGCCTTGTATACTGTTGTTCGGGTTAGTTATCATTGTTTTAGTTTACAATGGAGCCTAGTTCCACTCTTCATACCCCTGATACCTCCTTTGTCCCACCCTCCCACACATGCGGTGACCTCACCCATTACAACCAGCATGTCCAGAGATACAACCTCTCTAATCATCACCCAGTGCCTGGGCTTACCTCCGCTGTACCCGCACCCCACCATACCCCTGTCTGCGCATTATGCCCTGAATATATTCTACCATGCCCAGAAATCTGCTCCTTTCATTCTCAGTCCCAACGCTCTAGGCGACCAGTTTTGATAGCCTTTAGCCGCACCCCTCATACTACTCCTCCTGTGTTCATGAGGATGTGGAGGTAAACCAGGCCCTGCATGTCCCCAGGCACCCTCATTTGTTGACTTCTGTGATCGAAAAAGCCTTAGTTTCATGCATGTCAACATCAGGAAGCCTCCTCCCTAAGTTTGTTTTACTCACTGCTTTAGCACACTCTGCTAACCCTGATGTCCCTTGCCGTGTCTGAATCCTGGCTCAAGAAGGCCACCTAAAATTCTGATATTTCCATGCCCAACTATAACATCTTCCGTCAAGATAGAACTGCCAAAGGAGAGGAGTTGCAGTCTACTGCAGAGATAGCCTGCAAAGTAATGTCATACTTTCCAGGTCCATACCCAAACAGTTCGAACTACTAATCTTGAAAATTACTCTCTCAGATATAAGTCTCTCACTGTTGCCTGCCTGCTACCGACCCCTCAGCACCCAGCTGTGCCCTGGGACACCATTTGTGAATTTATTGCCCCCATCTAGCTTCAGAGTTTGTTCTGTTAGGTGATCTAAACTGGGATATGCTTAACACCCCGGCAGTCCTACAATCTAAGCTAGATGCCCTCAATCTCACGCAAATCATCAAGAACCCACCAGGTACAACCTAAATCTGTAAACAAGGGCACCTCTCATAGACGTCATCCTGATCAACTGGCCTCCAAATACACCTCCGCTGTCTTCAACCAGGATCTCAGCGATCACTGCCTCATTGCCTGTATCCGCTACAGAGCCGCAGTCAAACGACCACTCCTCATCACTGTCAAACGCCCCTAAAACACTTCTGTGAGAAGGCCTTTCTAATCGACCTGGCCCGGGTATCCTGGAAGGACATTGACCTCATCCCGTCAGTTGAGGATGCCTGGTCATTCTTTTTAAAGTAACCAGCCTCCTCACCATTTTAGATAAGCATCCTCCTCCCGTTCAAAAAATGCAGAACGAAGAACAGATATAGCCCTTGGGTCACTCCAGACCTGACCTGCCCTCGACCAGCACAAAAACATCCTGTGGCGGACTGCAATAGCATCGAACAGTCCCCGCGATATGCAACTGTTCAAGGAAGTCAGGAACCAATACACGCAGTCAGTCAGGAAACTAAGGCCAGCTTCTTCAGGCAGAAGTTTGCATCCTGTAGCTCCAACTCCAAAAAGTTCCTGGCACACTGTGAAGTCCATGGAGAACAAGAGCACCTCTCCCAGCTGCCCACTGCACTGAGGCTAGGTAACACGGTCACCACCGATAAATCCATGATTATCGAAAACTTCAACAAGCATTTCTCAACAGCTGGCCATGCCTTCCGCCTGGCTACTCCAACCTCGGCCAACAGCTCCGCCCCCCCGCAGCTACTCGCCCAAGCCTCTCCAGGTTCTCCTTTACCCAAATCCAGATAGCAGATGTTCCAAATGACTCCTACTTCCAACCAAAATACTACTGCCTTTCCTTCCAAAAGACTCCTACTTCCAACCAAAATACTACTGCCTTTCCTTCCAAAAGTTTCCTACTTCCAACCAAAATACTGCACATTTTTCAGCCAAAATACTATCACCAACCCACTCAAAATAATACTACAGAGCCAAAGTACTATAATCTCCCAAGTGAAAAACCTTACCAGAGCCAATGCCTCGTTGCGAAAGTAAGGAAATGAAGAGCAGTGGTAAACAGTGTGTTTCTGGCCTCTCTATAGGAGAATAGAGAATGGAAAGCCGTTTCACATGCTATCACTCAATCACTGACACCAAATATAGAAATATGGGTTAAGATCAGCCCCCAGTGCACTGAGCGTGTCTCTGGGATTTCCTCCTCTGTTGTGAACTCTGAGAGGTCTCACATGGAACTTTGCATTTTTAAATAACTCTGGCAAAACGCTCTAATCTTTTAATGAGTCTGAACAGCAAATCTCTCATCTGCAGCAAAAAGGATTAGGAATGGGGGAAAAGGCTGCCGTTCCACTTTGATGAATTGTGTTTAGAAAACTCCTGGGCATGAAGTTCTCCTGATGAACAAAGCGTTAGGCGAGAACGGATGCTTTTAAACACACACTTATCTGAGAAAAACAGAACACGCATTTAAGGGAAAATACAAAGGCAAAGCTGATTCGTCTCCTCTGCTGATAAAAGTAGCTAACTCTTTCACAATCCACTTAGCTGGTTGGGGAAATCAAGCTCAGTAGCTTTGCACAAATTATGTGCATTATGTTCTCAGTGCTATATCATGGCTGTGTTTATTTATTTTGTGTGATGACGACTGTGCTATTGTTAAACGTGAAGATATATGAATTGATCATTTTCTGCTTCTTGGTTGAAGCCCTATAAATAGCTGTCAGTGATGAAAAAGGGTTAATGAATCAGAATAGATAAGAGCATAGAAATATTGTTTCAAAACTGCTGCAAAACTGTACTGCATTCAGTAATTCTGCTCTGCCCACCCCTACTTCTCCAATACAACCCAACATGTTCTCAGCCAGAGTAGAAATACACCTAAGTAGCTAATCTGAGGGAAGTATTTATTTGAATTTGATGAATACATCTTTGATGATGTGTTAATGAATCCAAATCAAGGCAGCACTGCATTGACTCTATTAATTAAAAACCACCATGTCATTTCCCAAAACAGCCTTCCTGAGAGTTAGAGGTTATTGAAGTGAGCCCTGGCTAGTTCACAAAATGCAGAATACAAAAAAGCCTCAGTGCACTGGGGCCTGCCTTGGTTCCCCAACAAATACCTCCCCAACTCCCTCCAACACCCTTATGCCCTTCGGTGACGAGAGAATGCCCCATCTTGCCAGATCTCTGGTCCTGAAATAGATAGGAATATCACAAAGGTGATCCTCCCTAGGATGTGTGTGGTGCAGACAGAGAGCCAGAGAGTCAGTGTGTGTATGGTGCAGACAGAGTGCCAGAGAGTCAGGATGTGTATGGTGCAGACAGAGAGCAGAGAGTCAGATGTGTATGGTGCAGACAGAGAGCCAGAGAGTCAGGATGTGTATGGTGCAGACAGAGTGCCAGAAAGTCAGGATGTGCATAGTGCAGACAGAATGCCAGTGAGTCAAGATGTGTATGAGACAGAGCCAGAGCTGTCAGGATGTGTATGGTGCAGACAGCGTGCCAGAGAGTCAGGATGTGTGTGGTGGCAGACAGAGTGAGAGGTCAGGATGTATATGGTGCAGACAGAGAGACAGAGAGTCAGGGTGTGCATGGTGCAGACAGAGTGCCAGAGAGTCAGGATGTGTATGGCCGATAGAGTGCCAGAGAGCGGATGTGTATGGTGGAGACAGATGCCAGAGTTTCA
>NC_060176.1:16937904-16953112 GCF_021184085.1 Oncorhynchus gorbuscha
CTGTTCCATGAACTTCAAGGAGTAATCTAACAGTTCATTCTGAAGAAGAACCTCTATTATCTTTTCCGCTAGCTTCCAATCAGCAGAGATGATTAGACTGAATGATTTCTCTTTTCTAATCGGCTCCAATCATATATCAGGGTATCAGCTTAACTGTGGTTTATTATGACCAGTAATGAATTATACAGCCCTGCCTTATCCATACTCTACACACCACCAGACGGGCCTCCTACCTCTGTGTTCCATTCACGCCCAGTAGGACAGTATCATAATCATTATCATAATCAACACCCTCCTTCTTCTCCTACATAACAGTACTGGTATTAGCCATGATCATGAGCGTGCAGGGTGGTTATGGCTGTGAACAACAGGCATTGACTCTTCATTGAGCTCTGCTCATAGTCACTTTCTAACTGTTGTTAGAACCTTTTGTTCCCTACTCTAATATTGCTTTGAAGTATTAGAGAAGTCTAGCGATCCCAGTAGATATGGCTATGGAAGAGAGAGCTGAGCTCCTGCAGTCATTGAGTCTGTCTCTAATTGTCATTCTTCTTCATTTGGCTTAGTTTGGCTTTTGTTTGTTCTCTTCTTGATCTGTTTGATTTGTTCCGTAACTGGCAAAACGAAAAAGTTCCAGCTGATGTGAAGAGAAGAGAAAGTGTCCCACGTTCCTGAGCGCAGTCTTAACAACCTGAAGACACATTACGAGCAACACAAAATCGGGAGGCGGAAGTCTCAACCAAGCTTTGTTGATTAATGCAGGTCACAAAGGTTATTCAATAAGATTGGTTCATTTGTTATTTAGAAATCCTTTGTTCTCATGTGAAAGTGTGTCATACGTACAGATGATGAAATATTTATTCCTTGTCTATTAGAGTGTTCTTGTTTGTTTCTGTTCTGTATTCTCCCGCTAATTTGCCCGTTGTACAGTTTTCTGTGGAAGTCTAACAAACGAGAACAACTTTAAGACAGGTAGACCCTATATCCTGTAGCCTTAATTAGAAGGAAATTGTAAACAGACGCATGCTTTTCGAAAAAGATTTTAGGGGATTATCCGTACTTTCTGACGGAGCTTTTGAAGTTTGGAGGATTCTGAATCAGCACTGCTACATTGAGGCTTTTATAGGACATTGTTGTCTTCAATTATTTTCTGTTATATTCTCGTCTGTATGAAGCTGCGGATCATTTATTATTTAAAGACGCAATCGTCGCTGTTTATCAGGGAGTTTTTAAACCGGGTTATCTTTGTGCCGTAGTTTTTTTTATTAAAAGGAACAAAGCGTAATAAAGCATAGATTCATATGGCTGTACGTCTCTCCAGCGCTGCGGCTCGGCTGCCTTTATTGTCATTTAATGCGAGAGATGCCAAGCACCAGCCATCGAGATCTGACGAGTGTCACTGAGGCTTTAGCATGTACATACAGTACAGGGTAGTGCACAAACACAGCTCGCTACACTAACTACAATACACACACATAAACGCAACCTGCTACACTAACTACAACACACACACACACACACACACACACACACACACACACACACACACACACACACACACACACACACACACACACACATAGCCCGCTACACTAACTACAACACACACACACACACACACACACACACACACACACACACACACAGCCCGCTACACTAACTACAACACACACACACACACAAACACAGCCCGCTACACTAACTACAACACTCACACAAACACATGCGCGTGCACACACACACACATGCATGTTCCCCACCATATGTCATGGGTAACCACAGAGTGACAGCAACTTGATTTTGTAAATGAATTAACCCTATGGGACCCAGTGAGTAACTAATACTGATTTGTTCAAATATTGATCAGTGCCATGTCCCTTTAACTTGACTGGCTGGGGAGTGAGGGACTTCAACGCAAACAGAAGTGGAAACGTGAATACATCTTGTCTAGTTTTTACACACAGGAGCATCTGTGCTCCCCCAGTGAGGTCGCTGTCTGTATCTGTTTGGTAGAGTTAAACAAGAGGGGATGGAGTCCCACTGAGGGACTGAAGAAGCATAGTATCTGATGTTCAAGTCATGAGGTTCTCCATAGTAGTAAATGGTCTATTCATTGATATCATGAATCTATACATATTTAATTGACATGATTGTTACACTGATTTAAGTCCTCCACCTTGAGGATTAATATTATCTTTCTGAAAGTCCATCGCTTTTCTCTGTTCAAAACCCTTCACTGCATTCTCTCACACTCCCCATCAGCAGAAAAAGTGGCCTTTCTCAGCTCTCCATCTCCCTAAGCCTTTCATGGTGACTCTAGTGTCCAACCTCTCCACCTTGACTCCATTACTTCCGTACTTAACTTCCCACTGAAGCCTTTACTCGGAGTATTGGTGGATTAGTCCCTCCCTAACTGAAGTAGACGAACAGAAATCAATACCTGCTGTAAGCAGGCTTCCAGGGTCAGCTGACCCCTCTGTACCACCACTCCGGTAAGACCAGTCAATTCCTGTCTGATAAATTCCGGCTGATTGACCTCTGGTGACCCTGGGCAGTTAAGGTCAGTCTGGCCGAAGTGGCTAGGAGCTCGGGGCAGGGGATTCAAGGTCCGGTCAGTGGGCCTGTCACATAATGAAGTAGTCACTATTGCCTTCTGTCACTCAGCAATTACAGGGAGAGATATGGAGCTATAGATAGGTGCTGAATGCAGAGCAAGGCAATAAAACGAATTCCAGAAAATTGCATTGAGCAGACAGGGGATGTGTAAAGTGACATGTAAACTACTCTCATATGGACTGGTAATGACTGGGAGCAAGATGGATCGAGAGGGACTAGTCAAGTTCATGGGCATATTCAGACACATACAGACACATACAGACACATACAGACACATACAGACACATACAGAAACATTCAGACACATTCAGACACATTCAGACACACAGAAACATTCAGACACATTCAGACACATTCAGACACACAGAAACATTCAGACACATACAGACACATACAGACACATACAGACACATACAGAAACATTCAGACACATTCAGACACATTCAGACACACAGAAACATTCAGACACATTCAGACACATTCAGACACACAGACACATTCAGACACATACAGAAACATTCAGACACATTCAGACACATTCAGACACACAGACACATTCAGACACATACAGAAACATTCAGACACATTCAGACACATTCAGACACATACAGACACATTCAGACACATTCAGACACATTCAGACACACAAACACATACAGACACATTCAGACACATTCAGACACACAAACACATACAGACACATTCAGACACATACAGAAACATTCAGACACATTCAGACACACAGACACATTCAGACACACAGACACATTCAGACACATACAGAAACATTCAGACACATACAGACACATTCAGACACACAGACACATACAGACACACACAGACGCATTCAGACACATTCAGACACACAGACACATACAGACACATACAGAAACATTCAGACACATTCAGACACATTCAGACACACAGACACATACAGACACATTCAGACACATTCAGACACATTCAGACACACAAACACATACAGACACATTCAGACACATACAGAAACATTCAGACACATTCAGACACACAGACACATTCAGACACACAGACACACAGACACATTCAGACACATACAGAAACATTCAGACACATTCAGACACACAGACACATTCAGACACATTCAGACACATTCAGACACATACAGAAACATTCAGACACATTCAGACACACAGACACATACAGAAACATTCAGACACATTCAGACACACAGACACATTCAGACACATTCAGACACATTCAGACACATACAGACACATTCAGACACATACAGACACATTCAGACACATACAGAAACATTCAGACACATACAGACACATTCAGACACATTCAGACACACAGAAACATTCAGACACATTCAGACACATTCAGACACACAGACACATTCAGACACATACAGAAACATTCAGACACATTCAGACACATTCAGACACACAGACACATTCAGACACATACAGAAACATTCAGACACATTCAGACACATTCAGACACATACAGACACATTCAGACACATACAGACACATTCAGACACATTCAGACACATTCAGACACACAGACACATACAGACACATACAGACGTATAAAGACGCATTCAGACACATTCAGACACACAGACACATACAGACACATTCAGACACACAGACACATACAGACACATACAGAAACATTCAGACACATTCAGACACATTCAGACACACAGACACATACAGACACATTCAGACACATTCAGACACATTCAGACACATTCAGACACACAAACACATACAGACACATTCAGACACATACAGAAACATTCAGACACATTCAGACACACAGACACATTCAGACACACAGACACATTCAGACACATACAGAAACATTCAGACACATTCAGACACACAGACACATTCAGACACATTCAGACATTCAGACACATTCAGACACATACAGAAACATTCAGACACATTCAGACACACAGACACATACAGAAACATTCAGACACATTCAGACACACAGACACATTCAGAAACATTCAGACACATACAGACACATTCAGACACAGACACATTCAGACACATACAGAAACATTCAGACACATTCAGACACACAGACACATTCACAGAAACATTCAGACACATTCAGACACACAGACACATTCAGACACACAGACACATACAGAAACATTCAGACACATTCAGACACACAGACACATTCAGACACACAGACACATTCAGACACATACAGACACATACAGAAACATTCAGACACATTCAGACACACAGACACATTCAGACACATTCAGACACATACAGACACATACAGACACATACAGACACATTCAGACACATACAGAAACATTCAGACACATTCAGACACACAGACACATACAGACACATTCAGACACATACAGAAACATTCAGACACATTCAGACACACAGACACATTCAGACACACAGACACATTCAGACACACATACAGAAACATTCAGACACATTCAGACACACAGACACATACAGACACATTCAGACACATTCAGACACATGCAAACATTGTTCACGCGGAGTGTTTTAACCTCAACATGGCAAAATCTGCTGATTTATTTGATATACAGATGAATATACTTTTTATAAAGATGTAAATAACAAATCATCTCCAGACAGTCATGACTCCTCCAACAAAATGTGAGCTCTTCATCTTTATTTTACTTCACTCTTTTGAGAATAAGTTGCTGACTGGAAGTCAAATTTTTTAGTTGATCGTTTTCTTCAACACTCGGGTATCACTTGGTTTGCTAATGAAGTGCTCAACAAGTTAGATCACACCAATGTCACCCACTATCTGTAATAGATTGTGTGTGTTTTGGGCAGAGTATAGTGTTAGCTATAATTACCTAGCTGGTGTTCCCAGTCACTGGGCCACCCAGGGGCTGTAGACGTCATAGTGTGCTCCCTCCCACGGCCTGTGTCTCCACTGAGCAGATCAGGGTCAGGGCTGGGGAATCCCCCAGTCAGCCCAGCCAGACAGCCCAGCCAGTCAGCCCAGCTCAGCTGCCACCATCTGGAGACCCTCCACATTCCTCTGTCCACTAACTATTTAGTTATCAGTGATTTGGTTAAGTGGAATTGACTTTTATCTGCAGAGTGCTGTGGGGTTGCCACCGTACACATCCCCCTTCCCCAGCCTGCGTCTTGTCTTAGCCTGGTGTCACATCCAGCACATTGCTATTGGCAGCTGAGCCAGGCCTGATCAATAACCAGGTCAGGGATGGCCCACGGCCCTGCTGTGCTCTAGGGTGGGACGTGGTGATCCCTCATACACTCCCACAGGTCGCCTGCCTGCCTCACCGTGGAACCATGGCCAGAGAGAGAGAGGGAGAGGGAGAGGGAGAGGGAGAGGGAGGGAGGGAGAGGGAGAGGAGAGGGAGAGGGAGAGGGAGAGGGAGGGAGAGGGGAGAGGGAGAGGGAGAGGGAGAGCGGGGGGAAAGCAAGAGAGAGGAAAAGGGAAATGCAGAGAGAGGAAAAGGGAGATGAGAGAGGGGAGAGGGAAAGGGAGATGGAGGGAGAGGAGGAGAGAGAGAGAGAGAGAGAGAGAGAGAGAGAGAGAGAGAGAGAGAGAGAGAGAGAGAGAGAGAGAGAGAGAGAGAGAGAGAAAGGGAGAGGGAGAGGGAGGGAGATGGAGAGAGAGGGAGAGGGAGCCTGCAAGACAAATACACATGCCTACTGTCTGTGTGTTTGCAATGAGTCATGCTCACACATGCCTCTGCACTTACCCTTTCTCTATACATGTATCCTACATAGAAAACCTTTTCCCTTTCACATTTTAGCCACTCAACTTGAGCAAAGACAACTATTATTTATGTCTGAGTGTTGCTGTTATTGGTCTTATGAATATGAAAATAATACAACTTTGAAAACGAATGGTCCAATTGATTAAATAAATGATAAGGTAATAAGAGCATATTCTCTGAGAGTACTTCAAACCTGTACGACAAATAGATAGGGAGGTTTAGCTATTAAAGTAATGCTCATTTCATAGTTGTTTAGGTGTAAAAGAAAAAATGGGTTATGCCTAAGAAAAGACTCAAAGGCTCTTTCTGGTATGAATGTAATGAAATGCTATAGCACCATACATTGTAAAGCTGGGCCCAACTTCATTAACTCAGTATTGTGAGCTATGAGTGCACCAGATGTTAGATGATCCTGAAAGTACACAGCCCCCCGCCTCCCTCATGCGCCTCCCCGCACCTCCCCGCACCTCCCCCCGCACCTCCCCGCGCCTCCCGCCGCACCTCCCGCGCCTCTCCATCCACCCCCTTTCTGCTCTTTCTGTCTCTGCTCTCTTTACATTCTCTCTCTTTCTCCTTCTTTCATTCTCTCTCTCTCATGGGAGGAGCATCTTAGGAGTTACCCCACCCTCTCATAGCCATGGCCAATGAGCTGAGGCCTGGTTGTTTTTGTTGCAGTTTTAAACGCTGCTCCCGGAGCTCCTCATCAGCAACATAATAAGAGCTCTTGGGAACAATTTAAACATGGGCTTCAACTCAGGTCTAACCACAGAGGTAATAATAATCGTAAAAATGTTGCCAAATAGAGGGGGTTCCAAAGGGACCATTCAGATATCACAGACTGTCTGCCTCCCTCGTCCTTTATTCCCTAACTAAAGCTCTGTCACTCTGGAGCTGTCACAACCCTAGCCTGTGACAAGCCATTTACTCAGCCTCGCACACACCAGGCCCATGTGGAATTCAAATATCTTTCAATTCAAAATGTCCATATTTCTTTCCAAGGAATTGACAGTTGAATAAATATGTGTTGTCGAAGTGACTTTGTTGTTGTGTATGAGAGATCCTCTGCAGAACACGAAATTATGAGCGTTATTACAGGAATATGTCTTGTTCTGGTTACAGGGAAATTAAGTTTCTCCAGAAATCTTTTCATTTCTGATTTTAGAAGCCTACAGTGGTACGAGAGGAGAAATGACACTGTGGAGCCATGCGTTTATTACTTAATACAATCTGGAAATCATACAATTGTGTCCTGCGGTAATACAAATAATTATATATTAATTTAGTTTGCTCTAAAACAGCTTATTAAAGATTTCTAAGGATTGATAGAAGCCATATTGTCCTGTTTTTCCCTTTATGAAAGATAATTATTTTTTGCTATGAGTCAGAGGGAGGGAACACAAAATGCTACACGTACAGTGCATTTAGAAAGTATTCAGACCCTTGACTTTTTCCTCATTTTGTTACGTTACAGCCTTATTCTTAAATGGATCAAATAGATTTTTCCCCTAATACAATACCCCATAATGACAAAACAAAAACACGTTTTTTTGAAACGTAACAAAATGTGGAAAAAGTCAAGGGTCTGAATACTTTCCGAATGCACTGTACATACACTACAACACATTACTGTATTATATCTTTGGCCTCAACTGTTTTGGTTCATACGTTCATTTTTCTCATGGTGCTTTTTTGTCTTCTTCTTTTTCCAGGTGGCACTGTCATCCTGATAGGCAGTCTGGATCGCTGTCATCCTGATAGGCAGTCTGTATCACTGTCATCCTGATAGGCAGTCTGGATCGCTGTCATCCTGATAGGCAGTCTGTATCACTGTCATCCTGATAGGCAGTCTGGATCGCTGTCATCCTGATAGGCAGTCTGTATGTCATCCTGATAGGCAGTCTGGATCGCTGTCATCCTGATAGGCAGTCTGTATCACTGTCATCCTGATAGGCAGTCTGGATCGCTGTCATCCTGATAGGCAGTCTGTATCACTGTCATCCTGATAGGCAGTCTGGATCGCTGTCATCCTGATAGGCAGTCTGGATCACTGTCATCCTGATAGGCAGTCTGGATCGCTGTCATCCTGATAGGCAGTGCTGTCATCGATAGGCAGTCTGGATCATCCTGATAGGCAGCTGTATAGGCAGTGTCATCCTGATAGGCAGTCTGCAGTCTGGATCGCTGTCATCCTGATAGGCAGTCTGTATCACTGTCATCCTGATAGGCAGTCTGGATCGCTGTCATCCTGATAGGCAGTCTGGATCGATAGGCTGTCATCCTGATAGGCAGTCTGGATCGCTGTCATCCTGATAGGCAGTCTGGATCATCCTGATAGGCAGTCTGGATCGCTGTCATCCTGATAGGCAGTCTGGATCGCTGTCATCCTGATAGGCAGTCTGTATCACTGTCATCTGATAGGCAGTCTGGATCGCTGTCATCCTGATAGGCAGTCTGGATCGCTGTCATCCTGATAGGCAATCTGGATAGGCAGTCTGGATCGCTGTCATCCTGATGTATCACTGTCATCCTGATAGGCAGTCTGGAAACATCTGATAGGCAGTCTGGATCTGTCATCCCGATAGGCAGTCTGTATCACTGTCATCCTGTCATCTGGAACACTGTCATCCTGAGGCAGTCTGTATCACTATCATCCTGATGACACGGGAATCTTGTATTCCCAACCCAATAGCTTTGGAAAACCCTGGAAATACCTGGATTTTTTAGGAGTACATCACCAAACTTATCAAGGTGCCCAGGCACCAGATCATATAGCTTTACATTATAGCTTTATTGTTTTTGAATATATTAAGAAAGAATACAAAGTCTGAACGTTAGTAATAGCCTGTGGCCATCCGTCCACCAGTGCACCACCAACCAACCTGCTGTGACCGAGAGGGCGTGACCTTTCTGCCTGACGGCTTCAAACAGACACTTGAAAAGCGGGACGCAGTCAGAGAGGCTTCCGTGCGGCGACGACTCCAACCAAACACCCCATCAGGTAAGGCTGTGAAGTCCCCCCTGCTCTTAAGCCCTTTAACTCCTTCTGGACTTTGAAGCTGGCCAGTCCCCCAGCCGCCTCCCAGCAGCCCCCGAGCCCGTGTCCCCTCACATAGTCTGCTCCCACTAGGAGGCAGCATGTAGGAAAGGCTGCTGATAAACGGCCTGCTTTCATGCTCTGCTCTCCTGTTTGTTCCCCTGGATTAGAGGCTCTGAATATTTGGACATTGTTTGGTTGATAGATGCTCACCCTGAGCTCTTTACTGACCCCCTGCATGCACTGACCACAGAGAGCAGAGCTGCTGCACATGTGGTGGGGAAATGTGTGGCCGCTCTGCCAGGGTGACAGGAGAGGGCGGGGAAAGCTCATCAAGCACACACACGCTCTCGTACCTACAGTACCAGTCAAAAGTTTGGACACACCTACTCATTCAAGGGTTTTTCTTTATTTTGACTGTTTTCTACATTGTAGAATAATAGAGAAGACATCAAAACTATAAAATAACACATATGGAATCACGTAGTAAACAAAAAAGTGTTTACAAATCAAAATATAATTTACACTTGAGATTCTTCAAAGTAGCCACCCTTTGTCTTGATAACAGCTTTGCACACTCTTCGCATTCTCTCAATTAACAGGTGTGCCTTGTTAAAAGTTCATTTGTGATCTTAATGCATATGAGCCAATCAGTTGTGTTGTGACAAGGTAGGGGTGATATACAGAAGATAGTCCTATTTGGTAAAAGACAGCTCAAATAAGCAAAGACAAATGACAGTCCATCATTACTTTAAGACATGAAGGTCATTCAATCCGGGAAATTTCAAGAACTTTTCAAGTTTCTTCAAGTGCAGTCAAAAACCATCAAAGCTATGATGAAACTGTCTCTCATGAGGACCGCCACAGGAAAGGAAGACCCAGAGTTACCTCTGCTGCAGAGGATAAGTTCATTAGAATTACTAGTCTCAGAAATTGCAGCCCAAATAAATGCTTCACAGAGTTTTAGTAAGACACATCAACATCAACTGTTCAGAGGAGACTGCGTGAATCAGGCCTTCATGGTCGAATTGCTGCAAAGAAACCACTACTAAATGACACCAATAATAAGAAAGGATGTGCTTGGGCCAAGAAACACGAGCAATTCACATTGGAGTGGTGGAAATCTGTCCTTCGGTCTGAAGAGTCCAATTTTTTTTGGTTCCAATCGCCTTGTCTTTGTGAGATGCAGAGTAGATGAACAGAGAATCTCCGCCTGTGTAGTTGCCACCGTGAAGCATGGAGCAAGAGGTGTGATGGTGTGGGGGTGCTTTGCTGGTGACACTGACAGTGATTTATTTAGAATTCAAGCCACACTTAACCAGCATGGCTACCACAGTATTCTGCAGCGATACGCCATCCCATCTGGGACTATCATTTGTTCTTCAACAGGACAATGACCCAACACACCTCCAGGCTGTGTAAGGGCTATTTGACCAAGAATGAGGGGGATGGAGTGCTGCATCAGATGACCTGGCCTCCACAATCACCTGACCTCAACTCAATTGGGATGGTTTGGGATGAGGTGGACCGCAGAGTGAAGGAAAAGCAGCCAACAAGTACTCAGCATATGTGGGAAGTCCTTCAAGACTGTTGGAAAGCATTCCAGGTTAAGCTGGTTGAGAAAATGCCAGGAGTGTGCAAAGCTGTCGTCAAGGCAAAGGGTGGCTACTTTGAAGAATCTCAAATATAAAATATTTGTGATTTGTTTAACCACTTTTTCGTTACTATATGATTCCATATGTGTTATTTCATATTGTTGACGTCTTCACTATTATTCTACACTGTAGAAAATAGTAAACATAAAGAAAAACACTTGAATGAAAAACCCTTGAATGTGTCCAAACTTTTGACTGGTACTGTATAGGCACACATAAAAGTTTATTTGAACATATACACACATGTACGCATATTCTTTTGAAGGCACACAAATACACACATTCATGTTGTAGCAGGAGGCTTTTTTCTGGTGTTTTAAGTAAAGGGGATTGACAGTCCCAAGACACTGGTGCTTTTCAGTTCATTATGGGCAAAAAAGCATTTTCCAGCGGATGAAATGTCATCTCTGATCATTAGCAAAGCCAATGGTTGGTGGGTGTTCACATGCATGTGTGTGTAAGCTTTTCAGTATGTATGTGTGCAGGGAATGTGGACATGCCTGTTTGCGCTGTGAGGCGCATAGGTTCAGAGGTCCGTATTTCCATACAGAGTGACTCTGGGAGAGATAGATCTGGGCTGGGTTTCAATCTGCTACAAGCACAGCTACCTAGCTGCACAGATGAAGGAGATACAGTGATGCTTTACTGGGATCTGATACCATATGAACAATGTCAGACTAATGGAGGTGTCATTTAACTTTTACACTTCTTGATTCACAACCTAATTATCACCTTACCTGTCATCAATAGTATTTTGTACTCATATATTTCACAGTGCTATTTTGTAATAGCATGTTAGTTACACGTAATAGGAGTTCCCATGTTATCGTGCAACCATATCTAGTCGGTGGTAAACACTAAATCCCACTTTACATGGATTATGTTAAATCACTATGTGATTAGGAAATCTGCATGATTTGGGAGAACATTTGGTATTTTTGCATTCACTCTTTGTTATTATGTTATGGAATCAGAGCTACTGAAGCACACTGCAAATACTGAAGCACACTGCAAATACTGAAGCACACTGCAAATACTGAAGCACACTGCAAATACTGAAGCACATACACTGTATACCAAAGCTGGAAGGGTTTCTTCAACACAATAGACAAAACAGCAAAGAGATACTAGCTCTTCAGCTACTGTGAGTTAGGTTATTTTCTGCTCTAAATAATCCTGATTGAAAGTAAATGGTGTTTATAGAATTAAGTAAATAAAAAGAAAACATGGCAGACAAAGCGGCGTGCAGGATGCAGGAGAGGATCACTATCAGCCAGGCTCTGCAGAGATGAGGGCCTTTGTTTGAAAAGTTCAAAGTCATTTTGCTAAATTTAGGTCACCGCAAATTATAAGTACACTGCAGCGAGCCATCATTTGACAGAAAGAAAGAAAGAGAAAACGAAAGGGAAAGATAAGTAACCTAACAGATATAATTTTGAGCTTTCTTATGAGTCTTTAAGGGTTACGTGTTTTTTTTTATTTGTGTGAGTGTGTGGAAAATAAAACACTTCTAAGCATTAGGAGAGACAATATCCATCTTTGTGGAGCTAATTAAGGACGTGATCTGAAATGTATTTTGTGAGCAGCCCGTTGCGTTGCGTGGCCTGAAGGGTCAGCTGGTTCACAATAGGGACAAAGATAATGCAGCAGGAGTCAGAGGCGGAGAAGGCTCCAGTCAGGGGGATCACTCCCCTCGCCCCCTCCACCACCCTCCTCCCTGGCCTGTGGGCTGCTGATGGAGCTGTGCTCCTAGCCCAGGGCTCCTAGCTCCCACCACACCAGGCCCTGCTCTGTTCTGCATGTGGGCTGCTGCTCCACACTGCTCTGCTCTGCAGTCAGGGTCGCTCCCTTTGTGCCGGCCCTCTTTATTTTCGCGATAAAAAAAAGACATGCATGATTTCATACATGAAAGATATATGTAATTGGACAGCAGGGCCTATACAACACATTTACAATTCTAAAACAGAATATGTTAAAAGCAATTCCCCTATCTTCCGTTGCTCCTTTTTTTCCTGGAAATGTATTTGCACTTATCATAAAACACACAAAATACAACAAAAAACAACAAACACAGATTATCACACTTTTATTTGCATGTTTGATATTACATGTGGATGTTGACAGAGAACAGATGGAGTTCATCTATCTGTATGTTCCAGTTGATCCCAGCATGGTTCAGACTGCTGTGTTCTGTGTGGTTTTAGTAGAGAACATAGTGTGCACATTCTCACTATTATATCAAGGGCCTAACCTAATAGTATTATTACATTTCAGGACACATAATTAAACCGTTTAAATAGTAGAAATCTAATGACTTCAAGTTCACGTTTTTAAGTCAAGTTCAAGACAGGCCAGTAATCATCCTGTGATCATTGGAGTCATTGGAGTTAAACAAATGCACATGTTTCATATTCTAAAGCAATGAGGGGAATGTCACAAAGTTGCCTGTCAGTTGACCACAGGGAGGAGATGACCTTTTACATGCCACACATTGTTTTTGTTGTTAATGTGTCCTATTTTACTGTGTAGACATGCATCAAAATAATGTGGATTTAATCACATTAAAATGAAACTCATAAATCAGACAGGTCACATACAGACACCAGATTCAGGCCGATGCCTTGAGCACCCTTTCAAATCCTGACTGAATAAAACTGTAGAAATGTTGTATTATTACCTAGAGGGTCCTATGTGACTCAGCTGGTAGAGCATGGCGCTTCACTGTCCCCAGAGAGTTGTGGGTTCGATTCCACGAAGGACCAGTATGAAAATGTATCCACTCACTAATGTAAGTTGCTCTGGATAAGAGTCTCTGCTAAATGACTCAAATGTACTTGTTAGGTGGGCATGTGTGTTGCCCCTGGTGAGATCTGAACCCACCCCTCCTATAGTGTTAATGTAGTGCCAGGTAAACACCTCTGTCTTTAATTGTGTTAACAAGCTCCCACCTAACAAGGGAATGGCCTCACTAATCACTTGCGTTTATTGAAAACCCAGGGCCCCAAAGGAAAGCAGGCCCGCCTCTCTAGGAGCCACAGGCGGCATGCTGACAAGGGGACACTCAGCGTTCGGTGTGTGTGTCGTCCGTCCCCCAAAAACATAGGTGGGGATCACCTTCCATGGAGCTGAGGTCGGGGGTAGGAGGGGCTGGCGGGGTTAAGCATCCCATAATTCAGAGATAGTCACTGTGGTCACCTGCAATTACTCCCAGTTCACATGGCTCCACTGCTCAGGCTATGGCTGACAGGCTGCACTTCAGGAAGTTTTAGAGGGGCAGAAAGAAGAGGTTTGTGTTTCAGTTGTTTCACGGTTGGTTCATACAGATCAAGGACAGTCCGCTGCGTGTGTGTGCGTGTGTGTGCGTGTGTGCGTGTGTGTGCGTGTGCGTGTGTGCGTGCGTGTTAATGTGTAGTGCATGCCAATGTCAATAGAACAGTAGGCTCAAATTGAATGATCATTCCACTTCCTTAAACGCTATTCTTTCACTGACCACACTTTTTTACAATGAAAATAAGCTTTTTTATTTTCAATTAACAATTGAAGATGCATGCGGCCTCGTTGAATATTTCGTTTTATGTTTAGATAATTGAACAAGAAGCCATTCAAATAAGAAGCTATGATATTTCAGGCAGGGGAAACAAACAAAAAAACGGGATGATATTAAAATATTTCACCAATTTACAAATCACTGACATAATCAGCATAATTATTAGTATCATCAGCATCATTATCATCATCATCATCTTCATCATCATCAATGTCGTCATTTGCATTAAGACAATCATCATTACCTTCACCGTAGTCCTTCTGATTTCAAATGAGATTAACTTTAATTTGATGAGCTCTAACTTAATAAGGAAATCAAAGTTATTCTCAACGTGTGCCCTTTGATGCACCTGACTCAATCGTCATTGCATGTTTCCTTAATTAGGGCGTTGTTGCCATGCATAATAACTATTACCTGGAATGTAGTAGGTATACCTGTAGGTTACACACTTGGGGATTTAAATTCTTAACGATAGCTGGCGAATTATGATAGCCTATTGAAATTGTTAGTTTGTTCTCATTCAAAGACAAATGTTGATGCTCAATAATCAATAGGCTACGCGAGTTAGAATAGGAGTTATAATAGTTTTG
>NC_060176.1:16953212-16985712 GCF_021184085.1 Oncorhynchus gorbuscha
TCACCAGCGCCCACTACAGTGCATACTCATTGTGTTCAGGAAGAGGGATCCTGTTTGTTTTGTCTACCTGCCTACCTGTTGTGCTGTTGCAAAATTAGACTTTCAAATCAAGAAGCCAGTGGGAGACGGAGACTCGAGTTTTCTCTCTGCCTTTAATAATCATACCTGTTTACTCTTCAGGGAGTCATCTGGATATTTTTCTTAAATGCCCTCCTCTAAACGACCAGCGTCTTTAATAAAGCAGACAGGCAGGCAGAGCAGCCATTACACTATTATCTGGGATGTGAATCATGCAGGAGAGAATTGAGAGATGGAGGCAATGGAGGACCACCGGGGAGGAGGAGGAGGAGGGGGCCTACTGCGCCCTTCATGCTATTATCTTTATAGCATAGCAAAACATGCTTCAGGCAATCAGCATGAAATTGTTAATTGCTCAGCCCACTTCTGTGTTGCTCTGGGGACAGGGACTGAGAGAGCCTTCAGGAGGACTCGGATCCAGCGAGCGTGGGGTGCCCGACTAACTGCCTGCACGTCTGGCCTCGGTATAGGACACAGCAATAACACTGTGAAACAAACAGCCACCCCCTCCCTCTCTCCCTGACCTTCACAGCATTAATAAAGTGGAAATGTAGTTACCAGACGCACCTTTTAATATCTGTACTACAGTCTAGAAATATCTTTTAGCCAACAGTTTAGTACAAATGTATGTTCCTGTCGCATTTATATACAGTAGTATACTCCTCAGTGATGTTGAGTTATCTCACTAACGTTGCTACAAGGTTGTTTGAAAGACAGTTGAGACAAGGTTTTAGGCAGTGATGTTAAAAATGGTCAAAAGGTTTCTTCTACCCTAAAAAAGCTCTTAAACACTATAACCTCTGCCTTTAGTGTGGAAAAGCAAAAAGTCGACTTCAAACAGGACAAACGTTCAAGCCTGTTTAGCCTGTGCGTGGGTGCAGTCAGGCATGTGTCTGGGATGAGTATATATGGATGCAGGCCAGGGCATTGTTGGATGTGCCTTTCGGGGTGAGGTGTTTTGATCAGGCAGTCATGGATGTGATGGAGGAGTCTGGCAGATAGCAGCCAGATAGGAGAGAATGAGCCCTGGCTGTACCCATAACAAAAGGAGGCCTTTGTCTTTTAACAAGACTCAAGGGGGGTGATTGCGCCCCTCGGCTCCATGCGTGGTCATCATAGAGTGCAGTGGTGGTCCTACATGATCCTCAGCACCCCCACACTCCCCTCTGAGTGCTCCGACCCCCCCACACCCTCACCCTGCTACATGCACAGTCAGTACCCACGGCCCCTCCTCCTCTCTCGCTGTCAGCTGGGTTTTTAAGTTAGATGGAGCATCATATTAATACGGCCTGTCATGCGCACTGATCGTCTCAGGTGTGGAGGAGGATGAGCCCTCACAAGGTGTTGTCTCTAAATAGGATTTCATGAAAAAGAGGACATCCCTGGGCGATATCCCCTCAGAGCAGCCCCTTCTTACAGAATGATCTGTTATTAGCAAATGATGCGGGTCTAACGTTAAATCCCTCCACTTTGTCATGGTGTGCTTTCAGTTATCACACCCTGCTCCCTCATTCATCGGCCATGTTCTCCCGACTCTGCCCATCGCTTATTTGGGGCGACACTCCACTGGCATAGTAGTATTTAAAGTCGGCCATCCCTGTGGAACAGCCATGACAGAGAAGAGATTCTAAGTGCTAATCAATGAGTCTTAAAAAGCTACATTGATCTCACTAAAAAGGAAGTTTGAAATGAAACAGGCGGTTTAGCCAGTCAAAGCAGACTTATACAGTTAAAGAACAGGGGCTGGAGTGCAGTTAGCTGTGATCTGCTTGGGGAGTATCAAGCGACGGGTGTTTGAGATGTGCCACTTGCCATGGTGTTTATGGCAGATAATCCGATTTGAATTTCCTCGGCTGTCTGCGAGAGTGTGGAGAGTCAGTGAGGAGTGTGGAGAGTCAGTGAGGAGTGTGGAGAGTCAGTGAGGAGTGTGGAGAGTCAGTGAGGGAGTGTGGAGAGTCAGTGAGGAGGTGGAGAGTCAGTGAGGAGTGTGGAGAGTCAGTGAGGAGTGTGGAGAGTCAGTGAGGAGTGTGGAGAGTCAGTGAGGAGTCTGGAGAGTCAGTGAGGAGTGTGGAGAGTCAGTGAGGAGGTGGAGAGTCAGTGAGGAGTCTGAGAGTCAGTGAGTAGTGTGGAGAGAGTCAGTGAGTAGTGTGGAGAGTCAGTGAGGAGGAGAGTCAGTGAGTAGGAGAGTCAGTGAGCAGTGTGGAGAGTCAGTGAGTAGTGGGAGAGTCAGTGAGGAGTGTGGAGAGTCAGTGAGTAGTGTGAGAGTCAGTGAGTAGTGTGGGGAGAGTCAGTGAGGATGTGGAGAGAGTCAGTGAGGAGTGTGGAGAGTCAGTGAGGAGTGTGGAGAGTCAGTGAGGAGTGTGGAGAGTCAGTGAGGAGTGGGAGAGTCAGTGAGGAGGAGTGGAGAGTCAGTGAGCAGGGTGGGAGAGTCAGTGAGTAGTGTGGAGAGTCAGTGAGTAGTGTGAGAGTCAGTGAGGAGTGTGAGAGTCAGTGAGAGTGTGGAGAGTCAGTGAGAGTGGGAGAGTCAGTGAGGAGTGTGGAGAGTCAGTGAGGAGTGTGGAGAGTCAGTGAGGAGTGTGGAGAGTCAGTGAGGAGTGTGGAGAGTCAGTGAGGAGTGTGGAGAGTCAGTGAGGAGTGTGGAGAGTCAGTGAGGAGTGTGGAGTGCATAGTGGAATCTCCTGTAGCGTTTCCCATTTTGAATCAGTCTGTTTTTATCCACTGGAATCTTCTAGCTTCCTGTTGTTGCAGAGAGAGCAGGGTGACTTTTGACTTCTACGCCCCCAACACTGGTGTGTTACTGAACTCAAACCAGACGTCTACACTCCCAACACTGGTGTGTTACTGAACTCAAACCAGACGTCTACACTCCCAACACTGGTGTGTTACTGAACTCAAACCAGACGTCTACACTCCCAACACTGGTGTGTTACTGAACTCAAACCAGACTTCTACACTCCGCCCTGCCTCCCCAACTGCTCTGCCACACCTCCACCCAGTCGATGAACGTGCGCCTCTCAACTTAAGCAATCATTTGAAAATCTCTTTATAAAGTCTGCTTTTGTCTTGGTTGTCCAGAGGCCGAGGAGAATGGGGGGGGGATGTCAGCTGCTAGGCAGGAATTGATTGCATTAATTGATATGCCAATATGTAAGCTTGTTACATCCACCATTGCGTAGGATGATGGCTAACAAGTCCTGTTGATCAATGGAACCAATAAAGCCTTCATCCATTAATGAGCAATGTGGTAATTGATGCTATCCCCAAACCAATTAGAGCAGGCAGTGCAGCTGCTGGTGAGCACAGCCAGTGGCCCTACCGGTTTACCTCTTTTTCTGTACTTCCCTCCCTGCAATCCTCTCTTCGTCTCTGTTGCTGTTGGATTAGATGTGACTGCATTCTGGTCTATTCTGTTGACTGATTGGATTTTTAGCTTTCTTCCCCTACCTGACAGTTTATCTGTATTGTAAGAGGCCTCGTTTCCTGTGTTTCATTTTCTGTCATTTATATAGTGCTACTTCCTGTCCTCGAACCGGACTACTCCCTTTGTGCAGGAAGTGTTGCTTTACAGACATTGTTTTCTGATAATGTCACCCATCTTACCTAGCAGGCAGTGGGTACTAGGCTAGGAGGGTTGGTGCAGTCACAGTGTGGTATCTATCGCTACAGAATGTCTCCCCCAGTGAACACCGCCCAGCTGTGAGCGCCTGCTTCTTTGAACAGCTGGAAGTGAGAGGCTACGCAGCGACAAGCCCAAGCACTCAATAAAATGACCTCTGATAGACATGCAGTCTGTACAGGAAATACAACACGCTTATAAATCAATACTATTGTTCTCACGTTGAAGAGCAGGACTGGTCCTGCCTGGAATCCATTACCTCACTTATCAGAGAACAACGTTTCAACAGAGAAAATGTTTTCTTTCTCTCACTCGTTCTCCCTCCCTTTCTCCCCCTCCACATTCTTGACTGATGTGAACAAAGTACTTTTTCCTCATTCCAGAGCAGGGTTATTACTACAGGAGCTGATATTGAAGATAGGGTGACACCTGGTAAATCTAATTGAAAACTTGGACTCTGAATTTGGGAAACAAAAGAAAGCGAGGATAGAAGACTGATGGTAATGGTGCTTGGTCAGCCGTTGCTCCTAAGCCCTGGTGTCTGAGTAAGTAGCTGAGTAAATGTGGGTTTTCTCAGTGACAGTACTAACATGGTGACTTGGCCCTCTGTAATTGTTTTTCATAAATTATGGAGGCTGGTCTTAAATATGTATTTGTTGCTGTTGCAAGGCCTATCAGAATTGTATGATACACGTTAAATGTGTGATGTCTTGCATGGTTAAGTAATGTCAGGCGACAGTGAGTCATTTCTCCTTTCTCACTCATCAAACAGCTCCTAACTGAAAGCTGATATGAACAGGTGAAACTGTTTAACACACTGAGGAAATCTACTCAGACTGTTCCTGAAACTACCCCACCTTTAAAAGACAAAAAATAGAACTACGTGTAAGATAATTCGTTTGGACAACATATTTTCACAAGAATCCAGCTTATTTAGTGTGTGTTGTGGAAGTGGAGAAAGGCCCATCCGTCTCTCTGCCTGTTAGTCAGAGCCGTAATCGGTGCTTACAGCAAGGCAGGCTAAATAAACAGTAAGTAAGTTGTCTTGGGTAGAAGACCGTCAATGCAACTGCAACCTGCTCTCATGCCTTTGCTCTGAATGGTTCTGTATTGACCACTCAGGACCCCCGAGAACTGCCTAATTGAAAATTAATATTGAATCAATGCCGCGGGCCATTTGCATATTGATTATAAGCATCCAGGAAGGCACCAAGTATGTGTGGGATCAATAGGGCCTTCTGCAGCGGGCCCGGCGTACTACATCACATGCCAGCTGCCTGCTCCGGAGGTTAATGACTGGCGCTTGTTAAGGAGCTCCTGTCAGGTGGAATCCAGCCGCAGGGGTCTCCTCAAAAACCCAACCCTGGCAGCAGGCGGGGTGGAGGGCAGAGGAGGAGGAGTGAGGGGGTCTGGGCACCTTCTCTGCCGTGTTTGGAGTGAGTTGGAGCTACATTCTGCTCTTGTGTTGAAGCCTGAATAGACTGAGGCTGCTTGCAGGATGGCAAAAGCATCACTGCTGCATCACCCACTGAGAAAGGTAGATGTGTTTTTTCCAAAAGAGTAGACTCTTGGGTAAATCTTAAAAGTTGTCATGCAGGCAACTCTCTTGTTGGTATTGTTGTTGGTATTGTTGTTTATCACGTTGATATGTGCTTCCTGTGTAGAGTTGAATACCATACATGCTCTCCACTATGACTCTGACAAACAGCAGGCATTATGGAATATGTTTTTGTGATCTTTTTTGGGGGTAATAGATTCTTCCGCCGAGATTTCTTAATAAAAATAGCATAGTTACCTCCTCCAGAGATGATTGTGTTGAACAGGAAATATTATCATTATTATCATTACTCCTAACGATTCAGGAGTTTTTGTTGCCATAGTGGTTTTAAGTGCTGTTAGTTTGGAAATAAGCTGCCTAATTTGAAAATAATCGTTGTATTTTGTGTTTGTTTGTGGAGTTAAAAAAGAAAATACCAGCTTTTTGTGCCCTAACATTGAACTCTGACCATTTCAAAACTCAGCAATAGCTCGTAAAATAGTACAGCCATGTGCCCCCCTGTGAGCCAGGGAAAGAAAGATGGAGGGGGGCAGGACGTTGTGGGATCAGAGATAACTTGGACTTTCTCCATCTCCTGAAGAGAGCGAAAACAATATTAGGTAGATCAAAAGGGTCCTCTTTAATTTGAGATGAAACTTTCACAGCATTAGGAGACAAAGGAGAACCAGAATCCTCCACTTTACGGCACAGATTAAGATTCAACACATGCATTCCTCTCCAACTTTAGAATGGGTTCCACATGTTATTGGAGAGGGAAAGACGTGAGAGGTGGAGGCGGAAGAGAGAGAGAGGCAAACGGGTAGAGCGAGAGAAAGCCAGAGACGGGAGAGAGCAAGAGAGAGAGACGGGGAGAGAGCAAGAGAGAGAGACGGGGGAGAGCAAGAGAGAGAGGGGGAGAGAGCAAGAGAGAGACGGGGAGAGAGCAAGAGAGAGAGAGAAAGAGCCCTCGGCACAGCCTTCTGCTACCGTTCCATCAAACCACCTCCACAGGTGACAGCAACACATCCTCCTGCTCAAACTCGATTGGTTTGGTTTAGTGGCCAGTTCCAGCCACAATAATGGAAGTCTGTGAAACTGTCCGACTCTCTTAACCCACAGGAGACAGGAGACCTGAGGTTGAAGCACATATGAGAGCCGCTTATCCTTCCAGTCTATGAAGACAGGGCCATGAATTCAATGCCAGTGTGCAGTCATTCTCAGCTGGCTGCCTCTCTGTCTCCTCCACCCCCTGCACTGGGAGTTGGGGCCTGGGAGCGGAGAACATATGCACCTGCACATGGTGTCCAGCCTGCATCTGATTGCTTCATTACTAGAGGCATTTTCATTGACTTGGCTGCACTGAACTGATGAACTGAGGCAGTGAGCAAGAGCACATAATTGGGAGAAATGAATTCTTATCACAGCCTTCTCAGGAGGCTGCTGGTCCACAACTGGAGCCATATGAGGAGAGACTTGGGCTGGATGGATGGAGGGAAGGGACGGCGTAGGAGGGAGGCCCAGGCCTTATGAAGCCAGGGCCTAGATTTGAACTGAAGGCCACAATATTTTGGAATGGAATAGAGGAAAAGCACCCCAACTCGACAGAGGTCCTTATTTATTGTGGGCGGTGTGTTTGCTTTGGCTTAGTGATTAATGTTTCATTTCTCTTGATAATTGACACATGGTTCAAAAAATTTTTCAGTAGTTTATTCAGCGGGCCTCAGGAGAGAAGCCTCTGCTAGTTAAGAGTTCCTTCACTGGTGTCCTCATCAGCTATCACCCAAATGGTGCCTCTGGGATGAATAATTTATGCCCTACCTGCCCGACTCTTCTCAACGAGCCCTTTTGCTAATTAAAGAGAAGGGTGTTCTGCAGCAGGGACAATAACAACAACAAACAACAACAGTGCTACAGCTACAGCTATATGCATACCAAGGCTGGGGAATGTGGAGGCACCTAGGCTAACGCGGAGGCGGCGGTGTGCCACAGGACCAATTTAGCGGGTGCAGGCCGTGGCCTCAGAGGGCCAGGGCAGGGGTTGTTAATCCCTGGCCATGCCTGGGAGAGACCAGGGACTAATGAAGGCTCTGGCTCACCCTCTCATTTCCATGCATGTGTGCACAGTCAGCACTAAACGGAGGAGCGAGGAGGGAACATGCTGGCTAACCTTTCAGTTCAAAATGCTGCTGATGTGATCCTGAGACCATTAGGCTAACAGTTTCTCTGAAAGTTAGAAAGTAATAATTAAATTATGTGGCAGTGCATCCCTCATAATGTTCTCCACACTGCATAAATTAATAAGCCTATTTAGTAGAGCCCGCTGATGGGCCGAACGCACAGCACTGTCTGTGCTACTCCGCTGTCCCCTCCTCCTCCCTCTCTTCCTTCCCCTCCCCTTCGCTGCTCATACCTGTTCACTCGGCACAAAATGGATGCCGCCAAGCCATTTAATTGGCCTCCATTTTAGTATCCAAGGGCGTTGGGAATGGCTCTTTAATAATGTCTCCTTTCCCGTAGTAGTGCACTTCTTAACTGTGGTCGTGTAGTGTATGTTTCTAACTACAGTATTAAACCTGTAGCTCTCCCCAGTGATAGAGAGTCATTGTTCTGGTCTGTACTGAGGGAATGCTGTCCTGGGCTCAGTGATGGACATGACAGAGTCAGGAGGTGAGGGGCTGTAACGTGGAGGAGTAAATACTACATGAACAGGGTCAGAGGTAGTTTTTGCTTTTTGGTTATTTTAAAGCAGCTGTTCCATGTTCTGGCCGTGTCGGTGTGATCACTCACGGCTCTGCTCCTTCCTCTCCTCTCCCCTCTCCGAGCCGAGGAGCCAAAGATAACTCACTGAGTAGCTGTGTGACTGTAATCACTTCAATTCCCCTCCTCAGGAGAGCATCGCCTCAGTCAGCAACCCAGCTCTGCACCACCACCAGATCTCAGCCCCTTTTCACTCTGTTATGACACGTGTGCATGAGGAATCAAAGGGGTCCTGAATACACAATGACACAATTCCACTTAGCATGAACACAGACCGTCTGGGAAACCTGGTCTTGGACTACAGGAAGTAGTTGTCTTAGGTGACAGCAGGCCGTGACAGTAACTTAGCCCGAGTAAATTACAACAAACTACTGTAAAATGTGTAGGGTTTGGGGTCTCAGTTAGAGGTAAGTCTCAATTAGAGTCTGGCTGCAGTTAAAAGCCAGATGGTGAGCAAGGGTAAAATGAAAGAAATTAAGTGTGTTCACTTGACACATGTGACCCAAGCTGGGTGTAGCTGAATGCAGCTGAACCGGTTGTGGAACTGCAGTCAGTTTACATTATGAGGACTTCAGAGGAAATGCATCGAGATGGAGGCTGAAAAGAGAGAGAGGGTTCGGATGGGAGGACAAGGGAATTGTGGAGGCCAAATTCTGCCTATTTTGACAAGATTATCTTTTTCAGGGCACTTTTGAGTCTCTTCTTCTTTCTCAAAGATGAGCTTGTGCCCATACAGCAAATTGGTTAACTGATGAGTTTCAGATTACTACAGGCTGATAAGATGGATGGATATACTGTTGAGATTAAATAGATAAATAGATTGACTGATAGATGAGTTGGTGCATTGCATCCCTTCCTCTGGCTCCTAGTCCCTTTGTAATTAAGGTTTTAAGGTGTGTGCATAATCAAATAAATAAATAGTGTAAAATTATGTGATAATGAATTAATACATGACAAGAAGTGAAGAAAGCAAGCAGCAGCTAATTGCATGAGATGAGTCTTTTTCATGAGCTTTTTCAGGGAAATCTCATTATATGCATCACAAACTATAATGCCAGATGAAATCCTGCTTTAGAAATATGTAAATTAGCAAACATTCTGTTGAGTGAGGGAAATCACGACGGGTAGCAAAACTACCAACCAGAGTGGAGTGGCGACCCCAGTTTCCAAAGAGACAGCTGTAGTCTCAAACACTCTCTCTGTTTACACGGTGCAGTTGAGTGTGCACACACACGGAGTACTGCCCAGGTCCCTTGGGCTGTGCAGAGACATGCCTGTTTACTCAG
The DNA here is from genome assembly GCF_021184085.1 of Oncorhynchus gorbuscha. NCBI lineage: Eukaryota > Metazoa > Chordata > Actinopteri > Salmoniformes > Salmonidae > Oncorhynchus > Oncorhynchus gorbuscha. The sequence continues at coordinate 16,962,487 of NC_060176.1, forward strand.
TAAAACGTGTCCACCTATGTTCAGTCCTCTACTGTACCCTGTACCCCTCTGTGTTTCAGACCACCAGTGGTTCAGTCTGCAGGAGTAAGAATAATCACTTAACCTTGAGATTTTTTATTTTTATTTTATATATATATATATATATATATATATATATAATTTTTTTTTTTTCCCACCTTTATTTAAGCAGGTAGGCCAGTTAAGAACAATGTCTCATTTACAACTGCGATCTGGCCAAGATAAAGCAAAGCAGTGAGACAAAAACAATGCAGAGTTACACATGGAATAAACAAACGTACAGTCAATAACACAATATAAAAATCTGTATACAGTGTGTGCAAATGAAGTAACGAGATAAGACAAGAAATAGGCCATAGTGGCAAAGTAATTACAATTTAACAATTAACACTGGAGTGATAGATGTGCAGATGAGGATGTGCAAGTAGAAATACTGGTGAGAAAAAGAGCAGAAAAACAAAAACAAATATCGGGATGAGGTAGGTAGTTGGTTGGATGCGTTATTTACAGATGGGCTGTGTACTGCTGCAGCGATCGGTAAGCTGCTCTGACGCTGATGCTTAGAGTAGTGAGGGAGTTATGTCTCCAACTTCAGTGATTTTTGCAATTTGTTCCAGTCATTGGCAGCAGAGAACTGGAAGGAAAGGCGGCCAAATGAGGTGGTAGCTTTAAGGGATGACCAGTGAAATATACCCCCTGCTGGAGCGAGGTGCTACATGTGGGTGTTGCTATGGTGACCAGTGAGCTGAGATAAGGCGGGGGCTCTACCTAGCAAAAACTTATAGATGACCTGGAGCCAGTGGGTTTGGTGGTGAATATGTAGCGAGTACCAGCTAATGAGCATACAGGTCGCAGTGGTGAGTAGTATATAGGGCTTTGGTGACAGAACAAATGGCACTGTGATAGACTGCATCAATTTGCTAAGTAGAGTGTTGGAGGCTATTTTTGTAAATGAGATCGCCGATGTCAAGGATCGGTAGGATAGTCAGTTTTATGAGAGGTATGTTTGGCAGCATGAGTGAAGGAGGCTTTGTTGCAAATAGGAAGCCGATTCTAGATTTAATTTTGGATTGGATATGCTTAATGTGAGTCTGGAAGGAGACTTTACAGTCTAGCCAGACACCTAGGCATTTGTAGTTGTCCACATATTCTAAGTCAGAACCGTCCAGAGTAGTGATGCTAGTCGGGCGGGAGGGTGCGGGCAGCAATCGGTTGAAAGAGCATGCACTTAGTTTTACTAGCATTTAAAAGCAGTTGGAGGCCAAGGAAGGAGTGTTGTATGGCATTAAAGCTTGTTTGGAGGTTTGTTAACACAGTGTCAAAGAAGGGCCAGATGTATACAGAATGGTGTCGTCTGCATAGAGGTGGATCAAAGAATCAAGCCGCAGCAAAGAGCGACATCATTGATATACAGAGAAAAGAGTCGGCCCAAGAATTGAACACTGTGCATCCCCATAGAGACTGCCAGAGTGCCGGACAACAGGCCTTCCGATTTGACACAGAACTCTGAGAAGTAGTTGGTGAGACAGGCGATGCAGTCATTAGAGAAACCAAGGCTGTTGAGTCTGCCGATAAGAATACGGTGATTGACAGAGTCGAAAAGCCTTGGCCAGGTCGATGAAGGCGGCTGCACAGTACTGTCTTTTATCGATGGCGGTTATGATATCGTTTAGGACCTTGAATGTGGCTGAGGTGCACCCGTGACCAGCTCGGGAACTGGATTGCATAGTGGAGAAAGTACGGTGGGATTTGAAATGGACGGTGATCTGTTTATTAACTTGGCTTTCAGACACTTTAGAAAGGCAGGGCAGGATGGATATACAGTAGGTCACCTGTAACAGTTTCGGTCTAGAGTGCCTCCCCCTTTGAAGAGGGGGATGACCGCAGACGCTTTTTCAATCTTTAGGAATCTCAGGCGATACGAAAAGAGGGGAGTTGAACAGACTAGTAATAGGGGCTGCAACAATGGCGGCGGATGATTTTAGGAAGAGGGGTCCATATTGTCTATCCCAGATGATTTGTAAGGGTCCAGATTTGGCAGCTCTATCAGAACATCAGCTGTCTGGATTTGGATGAAGGAGAGGGGCTTGGGCCAGTTGCTGCGGGGTGCAGAGCTGTTGGCCGAGGTTGGGGGTAGCCAGGTGGAAAGCATGGCCAACCGTAGAAGAAAATGCTTATTGAAATTCCCTATTATCATGGATTTATCGGTGGTGACAGTGTTTCCTAGCCTCAGTGCAGTGGGCAGCTGAGATGAGGTGCTCTTATTCTCCATGGACTTTAGTGTCCCAGAACCTTTTGGAATTAGTGCTGCAGGACGCAAATTTCTGTTTAAAAAAGCTAGACTTTGCTTCCCTAACTGACTGTGTGTATTTATTCTTGACTTCCCTGAAAAGTTGCATAGTTGCATATAGATTCTGGGGGTACCTTTGTTTTTGAGATTTGAGTTTTAGGATTGATAAATGACTTTTCATGAAGTAATGTATTTGTTTTAGTGGATGATTTCAGAGAGTCAGAAGTGACTGGCTCGTTGAAGCGATGGTAGATGAAGGGCGTGTGGCTCTCGGTGAAGACTTCACTTAACTGACAGCAGTTTTGTTTTGACAGCACCTATTTACAATCCACTGGCGACAATATGTTGCATATCATTGTTATTATTTTGGATCAGGTGCACAGTGAACACAAGATAAGGCGGAGTTGATAACACCTATCTGTAATAATTGCACTGTTAAACCGAGATGGGTTGATTATGTTTGTGCATAATTACTGTGGAAAAAACAGTGTGCCTATTAAGCTGCCCTCGAATGGCAGTAATACAGAAAGCAATCCAATTACCAATAGTTTCTCACACTGGAAATAAAGATTTCTCTAAATAGAAAGGATCCACTAACTGCTGATGAGGGATAATTGTGTGAGTGTTTGTGCAGTTAGATATCTGGTGGATTGTTATCACTTGTAGGGCTAAATGCTGATTGGTGGAGAAGGCCTTGTGACACATGACGTCCTGAGTCTGTGTGTGTTTTTTGGGACTGGCTCTGCTCTGCTGCCAGGGAGTCTGATAGCTGCTAAATCATTTATCAGGCTGCAACCCGTAGCCACGGAGACCAAGGCCCCACCATGGCTGTCTGGCGACATCTCTCTCTGATGGACGGACGGACAGCAATTGAGAGGGTGGAGGTGCTGATGAGGGGCAGGGGCCAGAGTACGATCGCCCCCAATCCCACCCCCACTCCACCCGCACCCATCATACAAACCCAACCTACCTCCCCTTCACAACAAGTAACGAACAAGGGGAAATTTATTCTGATCAAAGTGCAGAACTTTTTAATTAAGTAAAGGAGAGGTTAAAAAGAAAGCTAGAAACAAACGCCCGTTTTCCTATTAAGGAGAAATGTCAAGCGCGGTGGCGAAAGCGATAGTCTGTGCGCGTCTCTTTGTTTTGTCCCCTGACATTGCAGGCTAATTTTTTCATGGTTATTTGAACTGGAAAATGAAAAGAGGTTTGCGATTATTTCCTATAAATGACAACACAATCGCATTACGCTTCAGTAGAAACACAGAGAGGATATTGCCTTTTCATATTTCATGTAAAGTAATGGATGGGATATGCAAAAGAGGACCAGAAGAAAGACAAATGGAGAAAGTAAAGCTCCCGTGTTTGATTTGTATTAGAAACCGACCTGATAGAGGGAGGAAGGAGCGGAATTTTTTTCTCAATAAGTGGTGGCAGTCTTGTGGATGTTTTAAAGTGCCTCCACAATGTATTCATTGAATTCCTTTAGCGGATTGCTATTAGCAGCCAACTGGGGTTGAATCCTGATGACACAGACCCAGTAATGGAAAGGAAGGTACCCAGTGTATCCACTATATTCTCTACAGTAATGCATCATATCCTCAGTACCTGGCCACAGTGCTACTGTTTGGACTGAGCTTTAGTGTACGTGTTATCCTGAGGGATGGTACATTTAGGTGGACCTGTCACTGTGCTCAGTGAGTCACACATACAGTACACGCTCCTGTCACACTGTGGGCTGGCCTGGCAGTGCCTGGCTGACACCCTGTCACATTGACCCAACTGAAACACTTTCATGTCCAGTTCAGTTCAGTGCTGAAGCACCTCTTCATCCTCTCCCCAGTAAAATATCCCTCCAACACATTTTGATTTAGCAGGCATAGCAGACAGATAGTATTAGAAAGAAAACACATCAATGATAGCCCCCATATCTTATATTTTTAATCAAATTGATTAGCCATATTGGTATTCAGAAGCCTAGTCAATTCTGTTTTATCTAGCTAGGCGTACGCTTTATAAACAAGCAGCCCGTCAAGCCCGCTGCTGACCGCGTGCTCCGAGCCAGAGAGGCAGGCAGGCGGGAGGGCTGGAGCGGCCCAGTCTGGAGAGAGAGGCTTGTGGGTAGTGTGTTTGTGTATGTTTATGTACGTGGTGGCCCGGGAGGACTGGTGTAGACTGAGCCATGTGGGGGCTGTGTGCTGTGAGCTGGACTCTAACACATCGAGGTGGGTGCTACATACATCCAACCATGGCCACATTGATTTTCTCAGCTGATGCCTCCACAGAGCGTCCACAGGCTGGATGGATGCACTACAAAGATATGCAAATGGGGCATTCGATAAACTGACAGGCAGAGATCTTTTTTTCAGACGGGCCCTGTTTGGTGGGTCGGTAGTTCTAAAAAGAGGCGTAAACAGATAAGGACCTGGTAATGGACACACAGACACGTGTATGCACACATACCTGGCAGCTTGCTGTGCGGTGGGACTGAAGAAGCCCCTTTCAATAATTCCACATTGAAATGAAGCCCCTTAGTGAACTAGGCTACGGAATGTGAATGTAAAGTAGCATCAACTTAAATATAAAAATACTCACACACAGTATATTAAATCAAGGATATTGTTAGCATTCAATTTCTACAGCAGATATAATTTGTGTATATATAACATTGCAGTGTGTATATTCACATTCAGTCTGCTTTATTTGTCAGATATTCAACAAAAGCAGCTGGGTGTTGATCATATTTAATACATGTGTGAATGTAAGAATGGTGCTGTCTTGTTAAGCACAGTGGGCTGTGTGTGTGTGTGTGTGTGTGTGTGTGTGTGTGTGTGTGTGTGTGTGTGTGTGTGTGTGTGTGTGTGTGTGTGTGTGTGTGTGTGTGTGTGTGTGTGTGTGTGTGTGTGTGTGTGTGTGTGTGTGTGTGTCTGTACCTGGTAATTAAAGGGAGTTTGTGGCAAAAGCCAGACATCGGGAGAGATGAGCTATGAACAAAAGAGCTGTGACAGTTTCGGGTTATGTGATTTTTATGTCCCTTTTTTGCCAAATGAAAAATCAATACATTTTTTTCCGGGTTATACATATTCAGAGTGCCCGCCATGCTTCCTCCCTGATGGGGGAGTGGGGAGAGGAGGGGAGGATGAGGGGGCTACTCGCCTGTCACAACTGTACCATCGCATTTTCCGACCCACTGGTGAATACTTCAGAGTTGATGTGATTGCCCTTCATGACAGCGGTGATGCATTTTTCCCCCCTCCCTCTGGATCCTGCTTAGCTAGCCCCCTTCAATAGTCTAGAAATAGGCAAAGCTATTGTGGTGTGAGATGACGGAAAAGAGGGATGCATTAAGAAACGGGTTGATTTTGAAAGACAGGAAGGGGTGGAAGATTAGTGTGTGTGTGTGTGTGTGTGTGTGTGTGTGTGTGTGTGTGTGTGTGTGTGTGTGTGTGTGTGTGTGTGTGTGTGTGTGTGTGTGTGTGTGTGTGTGTGTGTGTGTGTGTGTGTGTGTGTGTGTGTGTGTGTGTGTGTGTGTGAGAGAGAGATGGGTGACAGGGAGAGTGGGGGGTTAGTCAAGTGAGAGTGTTTGTGTCTATGCTGTCTTTGTGCAGGACAGATCTCCCCCAGGCATGGGAGAGGAGAGACTTGAGAGCAGAAGTGTGTCCAGTGATGTCTTTGCCTCCTGCCCAGGCTTTTAGCCCATCGCCTGCCAGGGAAAAGCACAGTCTGCATCCTCCTTTGTCCATAATATGTGTATAGGCGAGGCTACCGTCATACAGGACACAGCGTAATGGCCGGTCAGAGCTGTTTGCGTGTGTGTATTCTGTGTGTATACGTGTGTGTGTGTAGAGGTTAGCTGGAGAGAGTGATCCCTGAATGCTCAGTCCCTGTGCAGGCACATTAACCTACATCCCCCTCTCCTCTCCTCCACGAAAACACAAAAGAGAAGAGAAATAGAACACCACTCTCCACAGATGTATTTATAATGTGTCTAAGTATCAATAATACAAGCAATAATTCTACTAAGTAGTACTAATTCCTATGAGATAATTACTTAAGGGAAAATACTTCATGCTATTTTTCAAATTGGTATATGCTTGTGTGTATACTGCCCAATTAGATAGTCATATGTGGTTTTATGTGAGCTCTATTTTGAAGGGAGAGGAGCCATTTCATCACGATTGATGTCCTGTTTACAGCTCCCTACTTATTGGACATGCAGAGCATCCATTGCATTAGACATGTCATGTTTGCGATGCGGTGTCACATCAGGTATTGAAACAAAGTGATGTCTATTTAGAATAACACGATATTCCGCTGGCATGTGTAAATTAGATTTCCCCTATTAGACGCTGCTGCCGTTGCGACAGATAATCTCTGTGTGACCCTCGGTGACCTGAATAAGGGCTGAATGGCCACTGAAATGACCAGTGACTTTGAAAGGCTAGGGGGATCAAATTAAGTGTTGCTTGGAAGGCTTAGGAGGGTTGGCCCGGGACTGGCAGGGGGGGTTAGGAGGGGAGTGCTGGAAGAGAGAGGAGCGAGAGAGTGAGAGAGGGGATGGGGCCCACTGGTATTGTTCTAAGGCAGTGTGAGCTATCCCTGCTGTTTGTGATTAACTTGCTGTTTAAAGTTTTTTAGCTATTAGCTGCCCTAACCCCGGACCCCCTTTACCCCTCCTCCTCCACCTGCTCCTCCTGCGCCTCCCCCACTACCCCCAGCCCATGGAGACACAAAGTATTCATTCACATTTAGATGGTGAGGTCACGGCAGGGCCAGTGGGGAGAGAGTGTCATGTCCTCCCTTAGACAGGTCAGGAATCTAGCACGTAACTCAGTCCCACACCGCCAGAGAGACACCACAGCCCTTTAAACCAAGGTACTCTTCTTTCCTTCCTAAATGTGAGGAGCGTATATGTATGTGTGTGTATGTGTGTGTGAGAGAGGGGTTTGAGAGACTGAAAGAGCATTAGAAATACAAGACACTCCTCTTTGAATGTGTGTGGTGTGTGTTGTGGTGTGTATGGCTAGTGGAGTGTTGGGCAGTCAGTCGGTCAGCTTGTGCAGTGTGTTGGTGTGACGCTAAGTCTCAGAGCGCTTGAGTCAGACACTGTGTTTATGGTAGCAAGGGAATCACCCAATCCTCACCACATGTTTGACTTGCTTAATTTCCGTTTGTATCTTATGCTTGTATTTACAATTACTTTGGAAGTTTCCTGTCGACATCCACTAAGTATGAAACATTATTAAATACACATTTGAGTATTTTTTTTAATAACAAATTCTGCATTTATCACTTATATTTTGTATATCCCTTTTATATATGTCTTTGATTGTATCCTATGTTGATATCAGCAGTTTGTTGGACTGTTTGAATGGCGGTGTAGTTGCTTTGTGGTACTGTGGTTGTATCCTATGTTGATATCAGCAGTTTGTTGGACTGTTTGAATGGCGGTGTAGTTGCTTTGTGGTACTGTGGTTGTATCCTATGTTGATATCAGCAGTTTGTTGGACTGTTTGAATGGCGGTGTAGTTGCTTTGTGGTACTGTGGTTGTATCATATGTTGTGGTTGCCTATTATTAATAAGTGATGGCCCATACCTCGCTAACCTCTCGCCTCTCTGGTTAGGGAGTGGGCCGTGTTTTACTCAGTCGTGGTTTTCTGACAGCTAGCTCATCAGGGAGGGCATGAGGAGGGGTCTGGGCCGGGGCAAGGATACTTTTTGGGAGGGGTGGTAGTGTTTTTCCGTGTGTTGTGGTTTAAGGGAGTGAGGAGGGGGGCTTGCGTATGGGGCAGAGAGGTGCTGATATGAGGAGCGGACAATGCGTGAAAGCCCCCCGCATGGGGCCTGTGTCCCATTGTCCCATGGTACCCTCCTGTCACTTTCATTTGACACCCCCCAGTCCGGAGTCAGGCCAGCTTTGATATGGGGATGGGGTGCAAGGGTTGATGGGGAGCAGGGGGGGGTTTAAAAGAAAGAGGTAGAGGAGAAAGATAGTCTGTGAGGTGTGAAATAAGATTGCTTTTTATCCGACAGCGGCATTAAAGAAAAGGAAGCTGTCCAGAGCTGGATAAAGTGGGGGAAGTGCACCCCTGATTTCCAGTTGAAGTGCTGTGACACCTGGTTAAAATGATAACAACAGCCTCAATAATCATAATGAGAGTAATGAGAGCTCCGACACACAGCCAGCTCCACACCACAGAGGAGCACCAGTGACTAGCACAGCTCAACCCCACTCCTGGTACTCTAAGACTGGGGAGAGGGAGAGCACAGCTCAACCCCACTCCTGGTACTCTAAGACTGGGGAGAGGGAGAGGCACAGCTCAACCCCACTCCTGGTACTCTAAGACTGGGGAGAGGGAGAGGCACAGCTCAACCCCACTCCTGGTACTCTAAGACTGGGGGGAGGGAGAGGCACAGCTCAACCCCACTCCTGGTACTCTAAGACTGGGGGGAGGGAGAGGCACAGCTCAACCCCACTCCTGGTACTTTAATACTGGGGAGAGGACAACGGGATAGACAGGGGCAGGCAGATGAGTCTGCTGTTGAGCATGAAAGGGAGACAAACAGATTCACTTGTGTATGAGGAGCACTGGAGCCATTTGCAGCAGGTAGGATTGGATTATGTGTTAATAGAATGGCTGTTAGTTTAGCATGTGTTCAGCTGCAACAGAGGACGGAGGAGGACTGGCCGATGTCTATGTACACTGTCTCTATATATATATATATATATATATATATATATATATATATATATATATATATATATATATATATATCATTATTTCAGTCTCAGAAGGAGTACTGGAAAGTGCAGTGGTTACCATCCATTATTTATTAGTCCGTTTGTGCCTGTCAGTGGGATTAGTATTAGTGTAATCACTGTTCTTCTGGGGGAAGGAAGGCTGTTCGGCCTCATCTGAAGGTTATCGCACTGTCTTCCCCGTCTCATCTTCACTGGCCGCTTCCTGCAGAGCATCTGCTTTGTACATCTCCACATATTTTTTTCTCCTTTTTCCTTCCCTGTGTCTCTGTTGCTCTCTCTCTCCTCATCCACCCACCCCCCATTAATGTGTGTGAGTACCTCGCTCTCTCCCGGCTTGTATAGGGTGACACCTATGGGTCTGCTTAAGCCCCTGCACTTACAGGCAGGCAGAGGAAGAGCGAGGGATGGAGAGCAGCAGCCGCTTGTGGTTGTGCGTGTGCATGTGGGAGCGTGTGTTTGTGCCAGGGGGAAATAGATGCTTCCGTTTGTCTTTTTCATCTCCATGTCACACCATTTCACCTGGCTGCAGTGTCTGTGATGCCTTCTGCAGACAGAGAGCTGGTAGGATGGTCTCCGTGGACATGCAGTGGAGGGCTGATATTGTTATGGGTGTAATCTGTGTGTCTGCAGCAGAGGTTTATTCAGCTTGCCTGATTAGATTAACGGAACAGTTTAATATCGCTGTATGAGGAGGGTTAATGAAGACAATTCATTAGATGACAACCTCCAGGCTATTGTCCTTTACATTTGAACGATTGAGGTTAGAAAGGGCCTATTGTCATCGCTCTGAGTGTTTCTCCCCGTCTATTTCCAGTCCTAATCTATGAGTCCGTTTTACAGGCTCTTCCATTTGCATCCTACTCTTAGGCCACTTGTGACCTTTCATTAATTATGGCTGGATCCGGCTTTAATCATTGTGTAATACCGTTGGAGATGAGATGAGGAATAGACACAGTCATTTGCCACTTAAAGATGTACTGCCGCTCGTGGATTTAAATGTCTGCCTTTCTACATTCATTTCTGGGGGTTACTGTGCGGTGTGTGTGGAAGTGTCATACATCTTGATTAAAAACCAAAATGAAGAAGTGTGAGCGAGAGGGGGCAGGCAGGCAGCAGAGGCTGGGGGGAGCTCTCTCTGCCACGTCCCACTAGAGATCTGTCTGGAGGATGCTGAGGTGACAGCTGATGTATTCAGTTAGGTTGAATAGAGTTCAAATCTGGACTGTGGATCAATGCAATGTTCCTGAAAAATCATGTTGAAGTGTGAAGGTGTGGAATTAGACACACTGTGAGAGTAGGACAGCTCAGAATGACATGCAGACCCTTTTAAAGGTGTACAATTTACCTGGGGATTATTTTGTAATCTGAGCACTTGTGCGGCTGTGTGGTTCTAATTCTCCGGGAGTTGTGTGGATTTGTGCAGGCTGGAGTTAGATGGGATTTTGGGGCTAGGCTGCGGCTCTCCTCTGGTTTACCAGGCAACGGTTTAGGACCGCCTCCAGCACAGGATGGGCTACGCTGGACGGAACTTGCAGGTTGCCTTGGAAACATAATAGAAACATGGTCAATAATAAAATAATGAAAAAATGTATTTATGCAAGTGGGATCTGGGGATCACTTAAATGTGCTTTTTACTGGGAGCCAGTTATCCCTGTTAAATACCTTCATTTATACACAGGATCCCCGTCTGCTGCTAGCAGTAATGTCTAACAACATAATCCATACACCAATCATTCTGTTGTGAGGAGAGGAGCTTCTTACTTTGGGAAACAGTCAGGAACGCCTGGATATGGCTCTTGCCTCATGACACAGAGGTGTTTTCTGTTGAGTTAAAGCTTTGTCAATGACAATCTCCTCAATGCTGTAGTTATTATCATACCTGGTATAATTATAGTTATTGCAATTATGATGCATTCTTGTATGGTATCTTCAGTTCACAGTAAGAAGCACTTCTCGGGCCTCTAAATCCAACCTTTTGTTAATTCAGTGAGAAGATCGCACATTTCTATGCTATTATTGAGCTATATATTATTGCTGTCTTTAGTGAGTGTGTTTCTCTTGGTGCGTCAGTGATTAGGATAGCAGAACTCCAATAGCACATTATCATCGCAATTTCAGCCTGATCTAAATGTGTAATCACTTTACACAGGCTATCATGTGTCTCTCGTCGTATAGCTTTCATTTCTCTTTGATTTACATGTGAATATGGAAGCACAGGAAATATCTATTTACCATGAGAACTGAAGGAGATTGAAATGTTTGAAATACTTGCCGGATTTCCAGTCATGAATGAATAGAGATTATACCATACCGTGCTGGTAGTGAAATGTACATCTTTGATTTGATTCAAAATGTTCTATCCAGAAACCATTTTTAGAGGCTATTTGTGCTAGTGAAGTTTGATGGGACTTTGGCTCTGTGTTTCGGTCCAGTTTACATAGTTGGTAACTACAGTATAGGGGAGTAAGTGCTGTAGTAGATCATATGAGACCATAAAAGTCGTGTACGTAGTGGCTTGTCTAGTGGTGAGCTCAGATCAGATGTGTGTTGACTGCAGGGCTGAATATGTGAACAGGATATTTCAGTGGCTGTTGTTGTAGTATTGTCAATATATCAATAGACTGTCGAGTAGAGACCCGAGAGTGGAAGCATTTTCAAAAGAACATTTAAGTACATTTGCTGAGAATTAGCTGACTTGTGGAGTAACTGATAGGCCTTATTGACTGCGGCCCAGTTTACTGTTGTCAAATCAATGCTGTTGCGTGCTAGTCGCACTACTTTTAAACAAACTTAACAGGCTGAGGGGCTGCTCGGGGGGGCACTGGAGAGAAATAAAGAAGATTGATGCCCTTTTTATTATCAGTTTTCTGCCATATTCCCCTCTGCGTTACTTACAGATGGCATTATCAGATATGCATTGTTTGGAGTTCAATGCTTTTAAATGGGTTGATATATTGAGCTGAAGCTTTTAAGGTCATTACAGGGGATTTCTGTATTTGACTTGGTAGAAAAATCTAATGAATTGCCGGTCTGAAAGTTTTAAATATTTATGATTTTTTTTGTCTTTTCGCAGTAGCGAGGAAGTAGAGGTGAAATGAGCCCTGTATTTGTAAGTAGCCTAGCAGACTGCAGCTGGGGACAGTAAATGCATGTGGAGAGAGAGAAAGTGAGTGAGAAAGAGAAGGAGAGAAAGAGAAAGAGGGAGCGAGAGAAAGAGAGAGGGAGAGAGAGAGAGAGGTCTTTCTCTAGAAACACGCTCCTCACACAATTATTTTTCCTGTCTACATACTTCAAACCGCTTTGGAAAATGTGTGTATGTCTCTACCACATGTGTGCGGTTTTCTGCAGTTTTATGTCCACATTAAAGAGAGGAAGCCATAAAGATATTTGTGTCATGGTCTTGAATAAATGAAGAACTATAACTTTGGGGCTTGTATAAAAAAATCATGATGGTTATTATTATTATTGTTATTATTTTAATATTTTCAAATGAACTGTAATTATCTTCTAAATGTGTTCATATTAGTGTGGATACAGCAGAGAAAATAGATGATAAAATATAATACATTTCCTCTATCTCTGTTTTGATTTAACAAAAATAATTTCACTAATTTTATTGTTTTAATTCAAATAAATGGCAAAATGCAATCAAGCAGCACAGGGCAGAACGCAGATCCCGCCCTCTTTGTCTGGTAACCTTTTAACTGCGTGTCAGCGAATGTAATTGTTGTAAGCTCCTATAGAAAAAAAATGCGTCTGTCCCTTTAAGTGCTTCCACCAATTCTGATGGCGTGTTGATTTACATATCCCATCCTCTCCTCCCCCTTCAGGAGAGCTGAGCGAGGATGTGGAGGCTGCCAGTGAGACCACCACAGAACAGGAGGACCAAACCAAAGACAGAGAAGGTGGGGGGGAGAAGGAGCTCACCAAAGGGACAGGTAAGGCCTATATTTACACTACACACATTTAGGCAACACTGCCCTCAGGGATCATGTGCTATTGCACCTGATTTGTTCTCAACAGAAGGCCTTTTCTCTCAAATAATTATACAGATTCTACACAAATGTCAGAGTCCCTTTAATATTGCTCTGTTACAAATCCACAAATCAGTTTGTAGTGTTTCTTTTTAAAGGAGGCCTTTCTGTTTCTTACTGTAGGAGGGAGACAGGTCGCCTCTCATCAAATCCTATCTGATGAATTAGGCCAAATTGTCAATTGAGCTAATCTGGTCAGGTGACTCATGTTTTGTCAGTTGTCAGTGGATTTTATGGAGAGGGGCCTGGGCGCATAATTCAAGGCCGGCCACGTGTGTGCCCATATGACAGACATGACTCCCTCCTGCACTGCACTGATCGTGTGTGACAGAAACACACACCTGTGTTAAATGTTATCAGATAGGGATATTTCTCTCCCTGGGCTTTCAGATGCCAGGTGCAGGTGTTGAGTTCCATGGAGAGGTGAGGCTTGAGCTGAGGCGAGACATTAGTGTTAGGGCCTATTCTAACCTGAGGCCTACTGTTACCTGCAGATTAGAGGCCTGTGTTTTGGTGAGAGTCCATGATTGTTTGTTGTAGGTTTTTAGGGTGAATCCTATCAACGTGCATTAGAAATGGTTTATCTGATTTCTGCTGCTAGTCGAGGTCAGCAGGTCCAGGCTGAACGTGTGTGGGTGTATGAGTGTGAGGAGGAGGTTCACACACAGGAAGTGTTTGTGACTGCCCCCCACTGCTTGGCTCCCCTGGCCACATGTTCACGTCAGAGCATAGCTAGGGTTTGTGTCAAGCCCTGTTGGGAGTCTGGCCTGGATATCCAATCACAGCACTCCTAGACCAGGGATTTTCTAAACTTCCTTGTTAGAATTAGTTAGAAGTTATAGTAATAATAGTTAGGTAACAATCTAGTAATAGTTACAGTAATAGTCATTAGTTATAGCAGTATACTATATTTTCGACTGCCGTTGTTTTTTGTTTTTCAGCCCTAACGCCAGGTTCGGCAATTTACCTTTCTTATATCATCTACTCTTGGGCTCAGATGGGCAGGGTGGAAATATTTGAGGCGTGTCCTTAAAAACATGATCCAAAGTTGTGATTTCAGTGCTGGTAGGGATATTTAAGACCAACCAGAAGCTGGTTTTAGCGGAAACGCAGTTTCTTATGGCATGAACTTTGACAGCTAAAACACAGCCTATCCAGCTGTGACGCACACTGCCCATATGCACACGGAACAAGATTAGCCTATGTGCTTTTGGTGCCTTTAGAAACATAAAAAACATTCTGTTTTTTCCTTATTTCATGGCCTTACCCCCCTGTCAATTAGGCTTTTTTTTCTGTCCTGTCCTATGCAATTGCGAAGTAGTCAAGACTGCAGATAAAGGGTTTGTCTCCTGAGACCACTAGGAAATAAATCTTAATCCACCAAATCTTTACTAAAATATCAAGTTTGAGAGGAGTAAAACAGTGAGCTGACATTCACTTTGTATCTATGCATCGTAGGTAGGCCCACATTATAGCCATGCAGGTCCTGTTTTGGATGTGCATAACACCCTCAGTTTTCTGCCGTGTTTTATTATTATATGCCCGCGGGGAGAAATGATGGTGCCTGTAAGTGTGACATAGCCTATTTAAAACAAGTTTGTTGTTTTTGTTTAGAATTTGATTCAAATGATTTGTTCTCTTTTAGGCTTTATCAATAATGAATTGAATCTTGCTTATTGACAATGTTTGGCATGTCCATGCTCAGCCATAATGTAATGTACAGTAGGCATAGCCCCTATATCAGTGTGAATGCTGTTGAAGACATGCAATTACTTAAAACAATGTGGACTGCAAATGGGTTCAAGCTAACGTATTTAGCAAAGTTAGGTCTACATTTAGTTACTTCGTTTCTGTAAGCCATTTAACAAACTATAATGGACTAACATTGGAATTGGAGTTGATTCCAAGGCAATACATAAAAGACTGTAAATACAAAACTTGAAGCAACCACATATTTCACCAGGGAGCACGTTCTGATTGGCCAGTGAGGGCCAAGCCTTCGACACACCCACAACTTGTTTATTCATCAAAACCCAGACCTTTCGCACCAACGCCAGCAAGTGCGCCTTTAATTGTGATAGTGAAAATAGCAAAAATACTTCTGATACACCCTGAACCTATAGCGCTACCGCCTTAGGTTTACCATTGAGTTAGGTTTGTTAATAAAAGAGAGCCCATAGAGCGTTGAAGCCTGAGGTGCTTTCCCATTGGTTCTTGGTGGGGTGTATGGAGCGTTGAGGCCTGAGGTGCTTTCCCATTGGTTCTTGGTGGGGTGTATGGAGCGTTGAGGCCTGAGGTGCTTTCCCATTGGTTCTTGGTGGGGTGTATGGAGCGTTGAGGCCTGAGGTGCTTTCCCATTGGTTCTTGGTGGGGTGTATGGAGCGTTGAGGCCTGAGGTGCTTTCCCATTGGTTCTTGGTGGGGTGTATGGAGCGTTGAGGCCTGAGGTGCTTTCCCATTGGTTCTTGGTGGGGTGTATGGAGCGTTGAGGCCTGAGGTGCTTTCCCATTGGTTCTTGGTGGGGTGTATGGAGCGTTGAGGCCTGAGGTGCTTTCCCATTGGTTCTTGGTGGGGTGTGTGGAGCGTTGACACACCTTTTTGAGACAGATACTGTGTGAATATCCATCTAAACACTGTTGGCTGGTGGCCTACTGCTCCACATGTATGAAGCATGCTTGTCCATTTAACACACAGTATGCTGGAGTACTGTGGAACAGTATAATACAGCATGCTTGTCCATTTAACACACAGTATGCTGGAGTACTGTGGAACAGTATAATACAGCATGCTTGTCCATTTAACACACAGTATGCTGGAGTACTGTGGAACAGTATAATACAGCATGCTTGTCCATTTAACACACAGTATGCTGGAGTACTGTGGAACAGTATAATACAGCATGCTTGTCCATTTAACACACAGTATGCTGGAGTACTGTGGAACAGTATAATACAGCATGCTTGTCCATTTAACACACAGTATGCTGGAGTACTGTGGAACAGTATAATACAGCATGCTTGTCCATTTAACACACAGTATGCTGGAGTACTGTGGAACAGTATAATACAGCATGCTTGTCCATTTAACACACAGTATACAGGTGTACTGTGGAACAGTATAATACAGCATGCTTGTCCATTTAACACACAGTATGCTGGAGTACTGTGGAACAGTATAATACAGCATGCTTGTCCATTTAACACATAGTATGCTGGAGTACTGTGGAACAGTATAATACAGCATGGGTCTCTGGACCCTTCCATTAACCCAGTGGGTTAACGGAAGGTCCTTTTTATACTTTGAGTTTTTACTGTTATGAAGTAGAAAAGGGAATAAGTATTATCAGTAATTAGTTTTGATCTAGCTATTTGTTTCATGTTGTCAGACAAGGATGGAAGCGAGTAGGGGGATTTCTTGTAATCTCCTCCCATCCAATAGACAGAGTTGTGGTAATGAAAGCCAACATCACAGACTAGCAGGCAGAGTGAGAGATGGCATTTTAACTAGACCAGCTCCATCCCTGGACCTGGGGGATGGTTAGAGTTCTGATGTCTTCATTTACATTAGTGAGGTTAAAAGCTGGAAAACAATCCAGACCCATCTTTGTAAAAAGGTCTTTGATATTCTAACTTTTATTTTAAATGAGTTGTTTGTGCTCTTTGAAAGGGTGACGCTCCTCTTTGATGGGAGAAATAATGATATGCATGCCTGCCTGAAAAATGGCTAAAAGTACATTTTAACACATCAAAATATAGCACTTTAAAAAGCATTAAAATGAGCCAAGCGATTAATAATTCACTCATACCTGTGGTGCTCAGGAAGAGTCCTCGCATTAGCATTCCTGGTTTTTGAAAGGCATGCCATTTGATACAAGCATATTCAATTCCTTTCCTCCCCTCTGTCAGTCACTAATCACCAAATAAGTGTGTTTCTGTGTTTTCACAAAGGAAAGATGTGCTTTTGCATATGAAAAAAGTACAGCTTCCCAGCAGCTTATTAGAACCGCTTAGTTAAAAATAGCGTGTGCATTAAGAAACCAGGTCTGGGTTTCTGTTTGATGTCAGTGAAGAGGTGGGTGGGTGGAGAAGGTGGAGGGATGGAGGGATGGGGGGACGGCTGTGTTGTCAGTGAAGAGGTGGGTGGGTGGAGAAGGTGGAGGGGTGGAAGGATGGGGGATGGCTGTGTTGTCAGTGAAGAGGTGGGTGGGTGGAGAAGGTGGAGGGATAGAGGGATGGGGGACGGCTGTGTTTTCAGTGAAGAGGTGGGTGGGTGGAGAAGGTGGAGGGATGGAGGGATGGGGGACAGCTGTGTTGTCAGTGAAGAGGTGGGTGGGTGGAGAAGGTGGAGGGATGGTGGGATGGGGGACGGCTGTGTTGTCATTGAAGAGGTGGGTGGGTGGAGAAGGTGGAGGCGTGGAGGGATGGGGGACGGCTGTGTTGTCAGTGAAGAGGTGGGTGGGTGAGGAGGTGGAAGGGTGGAGGGATGGGGGGACGGCTGTGTTGTCAGTGAAGAGGTGGGCGGGTGGAGAAGGTGGAGGTGTGGAGGGGTGGAGGGATGGGGGACGGCTGTGTTGTCAGTGTAGAGGTGGGTGGGTGGAGAAGGTGGAGGGATGGGGGGACGGCTGTGTTGTCAGTGAAGAGATGGGTGGGTGGAGAAGGTGGAGGGGTGGAGGGATGGAGGGATGGGGGGGACGGCTGTGTTGTCAGTGAAGAGGTGGGTGGGTGGAGAAGGTGGAGGGGTGGAGAAGGTGGAGGGATGGGGGACGGCTGTGTTGTCAGTGAAGAGGTGGGTGGGTGGAGAAGGTGGAGGGGTGGAGGGATGGGGGGACGGCTGTGTTGTCAGTGAAGAGGTGGGTGGGTGGAGAAGGTGGAGGGGTGGAGAAGGTGGAGGGATGGGTGGGACGGCTGTGTTGTCAGTGAAGAGGTGGGTGGGTGGAGAAGGTGGAGGGGTGGAGTGATGGCTGTGTTGTCAGTGAAGAGATGGGTGGGTGGAGAAGGTGGAGGGGTGGAGGGATGGGGGGACGGCTGTGTTGTCAGTGAAGAGGTGGGTGGGTGGAGAAGGTGGAGGGGTGGAGAAGGTGGAGGGATGGGGGACGGCTGTGTTGTCAGTGAAGAGGTGGGTGGGTGGAGAAGGTGGAGGGGTGGAGGGATGGGGGACGGCTGTGTTGTCAGTGAAGAGGTGGGTGGGTGGAGAAGGTGGAGGGGTGGAGAAGGTGGAGGGATGGGGGGCGGCTGTGTTGTCAGTGAAGAGGTGGGTGGGTGGAGAAGGTGGAGGGGTGGAGAAGGTGGAGGGATGGGTGGGACGGCTGTGTTATCAGTGAAGAGGTGGGTGGGTGGAGAAGGTGGAGGGGTGGAGTGATGGCTGTGTTGTCAGCTCAGAAAGGAGACGGGAGCGCTAGTTTAATGGAAGGTCGCTTTTTCTCCTCTATGTTTGTATGATTGATGGACACAGCGCCTATACAGAGACCCTCTGTAACCCTGTACGAACAACAGCACAGAGGAACACAGAATGCATTTGGTGAACAGAGGCATGCTTGTTGCGGCTGATGATTGTCTCGGGGTGTCTGAGAAGGCAGACAACACACCGATGCTGTTTGTTGGACTAGACTGTGAGGGACTGACCTAACCTGTGTTTTAAAGGACTGTCTGAAAAGTGATCCGTCTCCCGCTGTCTGATGGCGTGCCGCTCTCCCAAGGACCGTCGTTAGAACTATTGAAGTGTTTCGTCTCCCGCTGTCTGACGGCGTGCCGCTCTCCCAAGGACCGTCGTTAGAACTATTGAAGTGTTTCGTCTCCCGCTGTCTGATGGCGTGCCGCTCTCCCAAGGACCGTCGTTAGAACTATTGAAGTGTTTCGTCTCCCGCTGTCTGAAGGCGTGCCGCTCTCCCAAGGACCGTCGTTAGAACTATTGAAGTGTTTCGTCTCCCGCTGTCTGACGGCGTGCCGCTCTCCCAAGGCCCGTCGTTAGAACTAATTGAAGTGTTTCGTCTCCCGGTTTCTGATGGCGTGCCGCTCTCCCAAGGACCGTCGTTAGTACTATTGAAGTGTTTCGTCTCCCGCTGTCTGATGGCGTGCCGCTCTCCCAAGGACCGTTGGTAGAACTATTGAAGTGTTTTGTCTTCCGCTGTCCGATGGCGTGCCGCTCTCCCAAGGCCCGTCGTTAGAACTATTGAAGTGTTTCGTCTCCCGCTGTCCGATGGCGTGCCGCTCTCCCAGGACCGTCGTTAGAACTATTGAAGTGTTTCGTCTCCCGCTGTCCGATGGCGTGCCGCTCTCCCAAGGACCGTCGTTAGAACTATTGAAGTGTTTCGTCTCCCGCTGTCTGATGGCGTGCCGCTCTCCCAAGGACCGTCGTTAGAACTATTGAAGTGTTTCGTCTCCCGCTGTCTGATGGCTGTGCCGCTCTCCCAAGGACCGTCGTTAGAACTATTGAAGTGTTTCGTCTCCCGCTGTCTGATGGCGTGCCGCTCTCCCAAGGCCCGTCGTTAGAACTATTGAAGTGTTTCGTCTCCCGGTTTCTGATGGCGTGCCGTACTCCCAAGGCCCGTCGTTAGAACTATTGAAGTGTTTCGTCTCCCGCTGTCTGATGGCGTGCCGCTCTCCCAAGGACCGTCGTTAGAACTATTGAAGTGTTTCGTCTCCAGCTGTCTGATGGCGTGCCGCTCTCCCAAGGACCGTCGTTAGAACTATTGAAGTGTTTCGTCTCCCGCTGTCTGATGGCGTGCCGCTCTCCCAAGGCCCGTCGTTAGAACTATTGAAGTGTTTCGTCTCCCGCTGTCTGATGGCGTGCCGCTCTCCCAAGGCCCGTCGTTAGAACTATTGAAGTGTTTTGTCTTCCGCTGTCTGATGGCGTGCCGCTCTCCCAAGGACCGTCGTTAGAACTATTGAAGTGTTTCGTCTCCAGCTGTCTGATGGCGTGCCGCTCTCCCAAGGACCGTCGTTAGAACTATTGAAGTGTTTCGTCTCCCGCTGTCTGATGGCGTGCCGCTCTCCCAAGGCCCGTCGTTAGAACTATTGAAGTGTTTCGTCTCCCGCTGTCTGATGGCGTGCCGCTCTCCCAAGGCCCGTCGTTAGAACTATTGAAGTGTTTCGTCTTCCGCTGTCTGATGGCGTGCCGCTCTCCCAAGGACCGTCGTTAGAACTATTGAAGTGTTTCGTCTCATCCTTGTCATGCAACCATTGGAACTTGGTGTGGAGACGTTGTTCCCTTTACAAATGACAGTCACTATCAGGCAGGCAGCATTAGCAGAGGCAGAAGAAAGGTGCCTTCCTTTTTAAAGCTACTGTCAATCTTATTTTCCCTTTTTAGTGCCACAGCGCTTCAAAATTCATTAAAGCCATTTAGAAATGCATGTGTATTCTGCATGTCTTCTCCTGCTGAAAGATTTCTACAATATGCCGCTCACACAGGTGAACACACACACCAGACTTTGTCATTATTTTCCATGACATACATCCCCATTTTAGTTTGTACATTGAATTCATTACTTATTTAAACAATAAAGTGAATGTTGGCAGAAGCTGCGATTTAGCCAACTTCCCCAATAAGCTATCCAGGGGTCGTTTCTAATGCGGCCAATGAAATATTTATAAATGGCCAGCCCTGAGCCTTGCTCCCCTTCTACTCACGCCTTGTTCACCTAGCTGAGGCAGCATTAGTGAAATGGAGGGGTTCTGCTCCGGAAGGCAAGGGAGCTGTACCTAGATTAGAGCAGGACAGTATTAATGCAGGAGCTGAATACACAGGGATGGAGGTAGGAGAAAGGTAGAGGAGGAGGGGAGAGGATGTGGGGGGGGGGCAGACAGAGGAAAGAGGGATTGTTAATACACTTAAGGGCTAGGAGGAATGGACACAATATGATTTGACATGCTTAACATAAATGTATGGGAAGGGTTTGTATTGAGGTGGTCTATATGGAGAAATGGGAGGGAGGGGTGCAGTGTGTGTGTGTGGGGAGGGAGAGGGGGTTGCAATCTTCTGCAATTGAGGTTTATGAATAATTCCTCTCATACCCCCTTCCTGACTTTCAAATGATGGGAGCTGGAGCGAGGGAGGGGGGAATGATATTACAGCGCGGGGTCATCCGCATTCTGTCACCGGCAGAGCACCCAACCAAATTGGTCCCATCTCTTTTCCCTTAAATATTTACTTTTAGCTATGAATCTCTGTGATTGGATGAGTGTGGAGGAGCCCGGTGCTGTGAGTGTGTGTATGGTTGTGAGTGTGTGTACTTGCATGCTTGTTTATGTATGTGTGTATGCATGTGTGGGTTTGTTTGTATGTGTAGATTTGTGTGTGTGTGTGAGTGAAGGGAAATTAGACGACGGATGCATCTCTGTCAGTGCAGTGAACATTAGCAACCCCTGGATGCAGAGGAGTGATACTGCAGGCTGAACATATAATGGCCTGTGCTCTCTGGTCTTGGGAGTGGTGTGCGGCTCACACTGGAACGCACACATATGGGGATGTGGTAGCTTTCACCTCTAGTTTTAGGAATAGTCTCATGAGTTGTCAGAAATGCTGTGCTGGCCAGTAGGGTAAGGTTAGCAATGGACAGTGCTCATTATTTTTATATCTCATATTTTCATATTTTTGAACAGTTCAGCCTAAGGAATGTATTATACCAATGGTCTTTTTTCTACATATTCATATCATGTCCTTTGAGTGCTCAAATTACCCCTCAAATTATAATTCCTTTTGTCTTTGAAGATTGTAGACCATAAATTGTCCTTGTTTGTGAGCCAACTCCCTGAAAGATCAGTGTTTGAGTTTTATTGCTATAGTGTTATGGGCCAGCCGTGTTGCTGCTGCTACCGCCTCTTTGCCGGCCTGGTGAGCGGGGAGGAGTGTCCTTTAAAGGTGAACGCCATGTCAGCCGCCTGCTCAGTGGCCTGAAGATTAATAACGCGGACACTAATTACTATCTCCTTTTAATTTCTTCATTTTAAATGTGTCGTTGTTGCAGTCATGCCTGTAGGCCTATATAAACCACTCTTCTTTTCCCATGCAGTGTGGAGCTGGTTTTTCATTTAATAAAAGTCAGGGTTATCCACCAAGGATACTGAGGAATGATGAGCCTCAATATAGAGTCACTTTGGCGTGAGGCTTTGGTTGTAATTTTCTTTATTTGAAATTAATTGATACAGAGTAATTACCTGAGAAATATGAGGTGAAGTGGAATATAGCCCTTTGTCGCTCAGGGCTCTAACATGGCCTGTAGATTAAAAAAGACAGGCAGAAAGGGGAGGGGAAAAGAGAGATCATATTCAGTTATTGTTAGCATATGCATTAAAAGTGAATGACTTGTAGCACTGGGGAGTTGAACCTGCTTCTCCATATTAATGGATAAATTGCTGAGGGACTAGAGGCGAGTGAAGAGCAGAGGGACATGGGGAGAGAGAGCTTCAGTAATTTGGCCCTGTGAAGTGTGGAGTGGGAGGAGGGTTAGTGGGGAGGGGGTGAGGAGGAGACGGGATGGAGGGAGTTCCAGTACAGTAGATGGCTGTGAGTGTCCCTGAATGATCAGGCCATTGTGGGAAGGAATTGTGAGAGGGGTGGTTGTGGGTAGGAAGCGGCTGGGCCTGGGCCCAGGGCAGAGTGGTGGGTATCAGGCAGTAGGGCCATATGGCCTGGCTCCATCGGAGCCTAAACTGTGGCTTATGTTTTTACGACCGGAGGCTTCTGGGTTCCGAGGCAGAGCTGGGTCTGCAGACAGGATAGGGCCAGTCGGTAGGAGAGGAGGAGACTGAGGAGCTAGTGACCACATGCATCCTTTTCCCTGGCCTCCTGTGGGACAGTATCCATACTGAAGGTCAGGCTTCTTCAGCCAGTGGTGAGGAAGAAGGCCCCATCAGGCCTACCATCCCAGACCCAGACACCCGCCACAGGAAATCATTCTCTCCCCCTTTCTTCTTCCCCTCCTCTCCTCTCCATCCTGTTAGCTCCAACTCGTGGAATATCCCTTCCCAAGGACGTAGAGGCAGATCAATGACACAATAGCAGCTGTGATTGCATTCCTCAAAGATTTCAATGGCAGAAGACCTGTTGTGTTAATTCAGCCTGGCTTGTGTCGGTCACTCACTCCAGCTGCCATCTTTTTCCCCCCTTGAAAGCACAACAAG
>NC_060176.1:16990712-16995857 GCF_021184085.1 Oncorhynchus gorbuscha
ACCATGCCCTCATTATAAGCAGTAAAACTTACACATTAATTGAGAAAAGGAATGTAAAGACGTAGCTACTTCTAAGCATTTTTCTTAAAGACATTTGAATAAAGACGGGCCTTTTTGCATTATGCATGATTTTTTGAAATCTCCTTAAAATGAGTTTTGCTTTCCTGCTGCAGTTGCATTGCTAATTGTGCAAAAGGTGGAAAATCAATATAGTATTTGACAGATGAGAGAGCTTTGAAGTGTGTGCCAGGACTGCTGCTCTGCGTATTGCCTAGTGGTCCATGATCAGAGGGACCTGCCTGGTAGAGACACAGGGGCAACAATCCCCAATCATCCTCCCATTCCAGCTCCTCTCTCTCACAAAGCAGACCTACAGCTCTCCATCTCACCTCATTAACCTCCCTGTGCTCCTCTCTCCCCCTCTCCTCCTCTCTCCCCCCTCTCCTCCTCTCTCCTTTTCCTCCTCTCCTCCAGATGTACCAATGTCCCTACTGCAAGTTCAGCAACACAGACCTGAACCGCCTGAGAATGCACGTGATGACGCAGCACTCTGTCCAGCCCATGTTCCGCTGCCCGCTCTGCCAGGACATGCTGAACAACAAGATCCATCTGCAGTTCCACCTCACACACCTCCACAGCGTGGCGCCCGACTGCGTGGAAAAGCTCATCGCCACGGTACGTGTGTGTGTTTGTGTGTGTTAGGTGTGTTCGTGTGTGCGCCTGTGTGGACTGAGGATACAGTATGTGTATACATTCATCCTTAGGTACTGTATTCTTTAGAAATATTTAACCATGGCCCCTGCAATGCTGTTACATACCAATAGTCAGCTCAATTATATCAGGGAATGCACATCCCCTCAAGCTAAACGAAACCATCCTAAAATATCAATGCCAAGCCTCCTGCACACGTCCATCTCTGTAAAATAGGGTGAACACAACTGTTGTTGTAATAATAATGATAATAATTGATTGCATTTATATAGCGCCTTTCCACCTACAGTAGGTAGTCAAAGAGCTTTACATAGTAGGGTGGAAATCATCTCTTCCACCCACTTGGGTGATGTACTGCAACCATGTATTACCAGAAGGCTCACCTCACATCAGCTATTGTACAAATACAAATATGGTGTTTTATAAGCTAAACAGCCGTAAATGGTGTTTTATAAGCTAAACAGCCGTAAATGGTTCTGAGATGTTCAAGGTAGTTCAGTCCGTAATCCTCTCGCTGGGTTTTCCTGCCCTTTCTTCTGTTGCATTGTGGTCTTTCTGTTTGTGAAGTTACAGGTAGGCACCTGCCTCTGAGATATGTACATTGATTACTGTTATCCTCCTAATCCATGGCCACTGGATTGCATGGGGACTTCATGACGTCTTTTTTTCAAGGGCCTTTTTAAACACACTGAATACGTTGAGAGGAAAGCACAACACAGGATGTCATGGCTCTGCCACCTAGCCTTTAATACCCAGCCCATCCTGTACTGTATGCATCCTTTACCACATTTATATTTACCATTGTGTCTGTTTAGTCATTTACTTTCTCTGTGGGAAGTGATGAAGAGGCCATGGGAATACGCACAGCCTTTTTGTTTCTCTGTGTGTGTGAGCTTAGCACATGTAGCCTATGCCTGTGCACAAAAGGCAATGTAGGCAGGCTGGCTGGGCCCCATCAGGTCAAGGACCAACGGATCTCTTAGCTGTGTCTCTTCTCTGTAGCTCAGAGATGACTGCCTGGCTGGCTGTTTGTAATGGAGCATGTCTCTCAGTCTTCTCTCTTCCAAATTGATGACATTTGAAGCTTTATCAAAATACAAAGGAAACTGTTAATTGTGAAATGACTCCAAGGCATCCCATTGACTCACTGCCAGTCAAATATTATAGGGGTTAGGTTCAGATGCTTTAGCCATATTCTAATGTGGCGTTGTCTAATGTGCCCATGGTCAATGAGCCCTTTTTTTTCGGTCTCATTTTATCGTAGTCAGTTGAGATAGTGAGGGGGAGAGAGAGACAGATAAGTCTGTTGTCTGCTAGATGAGCTGCTCTCTTACCTCCCAGTCCATTTATTCTCAGGAGCATATTGATATTCTCCCAGTGTCTGATCACCGTAGAGCTGTTCAAAACAAAGGCTTTTATTAATAATATATTCAAGTTATTGTGACACAGATTCATTTAAATTGAATTGATACTTTTTCCCCCTTTAATGAAATGCAAGTTCATGCAATGGAAATATTATTATTCACCATGTCTTTAATCTAGCGTGCCAACCTCAAATCTCACGTGAATAATGAATGCACCAATTTCACAAAGAGACAATAGGGACTGTGTGTCTGTACAATCACCCCTAACGTTTCCCATACATATACCACTATCTAGGCACTATCTCCACCCAGAGCGATACAAAAACGTAAAGCCTAAAGCATTAATATACATTCTGAAGTTAGATATAGACTCACACAAATGTAATATCAGTATTTACATGGACTCTGTCTACCTCTGCTCCATTACCCCAGCGTAATAACCCAGCTCATTTTGTTTTAATTCAGCATCAAATGGAAATATGATTTTATTTTCTCTCCATTTGATTTCTTGTTAATGACTGTGCAAATGTTGACGTTTGTTCTCGCCTGTGGAACAGAAATGCTCGCTGGACAGTCATTCAGGAGAACGGTGCTCTACCTAGCTGCCTAGCCATCTTCCTGGCCAAGCTAAAAAGCAACTGGCGAACACTTTAGTATGGAAGGCAGCAGTATTTATATTTTTATAGAGATAATAATGCACCGAGCCTCTACAAAGACTCAGGAGAGAACCATAGGTAATATAATGCACATTAAAACCAGTACCTTTTTAAAAATGTCTACTGGTGGATATAGATGGAATGGTACTCTATTTGTTTTCACATGTGTAGCAGACGAGCCTAATGAATTCTGAAATAGGAGACTTTTATTTCATGTCGACCATGCATAAAGATGCACACACTCTCTCAGCCTTCAATTCTATCCACCATGTTCTCTCTCTCTCTCTCTCTCTCTCTCTCTCTCTCTCTCTCTCTCTCTCTCTCTCTCTCTCTCTCTCTCTCTCTCTCTCCTGCAGCCCCATCCTTCCATTACCCCTCCCTCTCTCTCTCCTCTCTCGCTCCCTCTCTTCCTCTCTCCTCCCCTCCCTCTCTCATTCTATGTCTCATTTTCTGTCTGTCTAAGATAGGGGTAATGAAAATAATTGTGCTTCATTAATTCTGAGTCTGGCTAGATGATAGCCATTTTGAACGATGTTTGCCAATTAGGCGGTCCAAATGAAAAGTGACCTTGGGATACTCTCTGCTCTTGCCTCTCGTCGTCTAATGAAGCGGTTGTCTAGAAACAGTCCACTTTGTAATGTAAATCGCTGCTGTGTTTTGTATTTGTGTTATTCTCCATGCTGGTTGCATTCATTTGCCACTCTCTGTTTGGAGGAGAGAGAGAGAGAGAGAAGGGAGAATAAAACAGAAAGTATGTGAATATTTTCCAGTGAATTTCTGATGAGACTAATCGCACAGTGATGGACTAGAGAATGTTTACTGTTCCACTTAACCCCGGGGCCCTATGCAAACCCGCTGTTGCTTGAGGAGGACTCCGCCTTGTGTAGGACTAGATTGGACCTGTTTGTAGCTGTGTGCCATGCTTTGTTCACAGACATGTCCTCATTGTCACTATTTGCTGAACACACTGCCAGTTGCAGACTGACAGAGAGTGTGTTCCTTTTTAGAAGCACAGGCCAGACCAAAGATACACACAAATGTCGTTAACAGTTTCTTTTATGTTTCATGAGACTAGGTGAATCCATAATTTATACATTACTCCTGGTGACTTAAGGTTAAATATATGTTGATAAGATTTGACTGATTATTTTTGAAGAATATGAATATTGTGTTAGATAGTAAAGGTCAAAAGAGCTATTTGAATTAGATTGTTCCTTTTCATTTTGTATAGCCTCGTTTGATGTTATCATACACACATTTAAGTAAAGAGCCAAAGCCAGGATGACCATTATGGGGTGATAGGAGAGAAGAAGGGTGGTCCATTGTAGTAAGGAGAACCTGAAATGGAGGTAGAGGATTAATAGAGGCACGAAGAGGGGTGGGGAAAGACTGTGGGGAGTAGGGAGAGGGGGGGGACTGTAGGGAGAGGGGGGGACTGTAGGGAGAGGGGTGGGGAGGGACTGTAGGGAGAGGGTGGGGAAAGACTGTAGGGAGAGGTGTGGGGAAAGACTGTAGGGAGAGGTGTGGGGAAAGACTGTAGGGAGAGGGGTGGGGAAAGACTGTGGGGAGAGGGGTGGGGAGGGACTGTAGGGAGAGGGGTGGGGAAAGACTGTGGGGAGTAGGGAGAGGGGGGGGACTGTAGGGAGAGGGGTGGGGGAGGGACTGTAGGGAGAGGGGTGGGGAGGGACTGTAGGGAGAGGGGTGGGGAAAGACTGGGGGAGTAGGGAGAGGGGGTGGGGAGGGACTGTAGGGAGAGGGGGACTGTAGGGAGAGGGGTGGGGAGGGACTGTAGGGAGAGGGGTGGGGAAAGACTGTGGGGAGTAGGGAGAGGGGTGGGGGAGGGACTGTAGGGAGAGGGGTGGGGAGGGACTGTAGGGAGAGGGGTGGGGTGTGTTGGGGTACTGTAATTGAAATGCATCTGTAAGGGAAAAGAGGGTCTATGAGGGGAGATATGGGAGAGGAGGATGGGTGGGGGAGATAATATGGAGGGAGGTGGCTGTCATTCACCCATGATTGACTTCAACCTTTTGAGAGCAAAGAAAACCTGGCCGCTTCTCTGCAGTTTTTTAATCAATATTCATTGCTCCTTGAAATGTTCTAATTAAATGATAGAAACAAATTAAACCATTGTATAGTGGAAAAATGCATAGCATTCCTCCTGAAACATCATTTCTTTGCGTATTTTTCAGAAATCTTTATTGAACCTGTTCATGTTTGGATTTATCCATAGTAGCTCCAATTTTGTATTCTTAACACACCTGAAATAACTCTAACGAACTGACATTAAACCACTATATTGTGACTTATGCAGGGTTGGAAGGCACAGACTATTTCCCCAAATTAATAGTGCTTGTATTACCCAGAATGCCTCTTGTCTGCTCTGCTCCTTATCATTGTAATGGGATGCGCTTTTT
>NC_060176.1:16995957-17050957 GCF_021184085.1 Oncorhynchus gorbuscha
TATTTAATTAGGTGGCCTAATAAGCTTTTCAGTTGGCCAAGGTAGGCTTTTCAGGCCGTCTCACTAATTGGCTGCAGCAGAACTTTCCATTCGCATGACAAAACACCAGTAGTGATCAAAGTGCAAATTCCAGGGATGGCAAATAAAGTCAAAAGTAATATGATTATTTGTGAGTGATTGCAAGACAGAAACCTTGTGCAAGGGTTTCCACGATCTTTTAAGATGTCTATCAATTCCATCAGGAAAATATGTGTGCAGTTTTAAATGGAAAGAATATATAATAACATCATATTTTTGTGAGCTTACAGAAACTCAGTTGTATAATAGGACCACACAGTAACTAACATGGGACGTGTCTTGTGTTTGATTTTCCAGGTGACGGCATCAGAGGTTCTGCCAGAAAGCATGTTCATACCAGTACCAGGCCCAGACAGAGATGCACAAAGCAGTACCCCACAGGCCCCGGTTAACTCCAGCTCTGAAGATATCAAGAAACAAGCCGGTCAGTATAGCACCATGTATTTTCCTGTGCTTTAATTGTCCCTCCTTTCATTTATATGTGAAGGATAGCGATGGTACGGTTCTCCTTTTGGAAAATGTAATGAAAATGTAGGGGATCATGCCAAGGCTGTCATTGACAACAAAGGAAAAATAATGATTCCTGCATCTGCAGGAGTCTGAATTAGTTATTACGTCTGTGTGTTGCAACCTCCCCCTTCCTGGTGATTCTGAAATGATACATGTGTCAAGGACTCCTAAGTAGAAATAAGATGTCCTCTGTTGAAATTACATTTTCTTGCACAAAGACTCTGCTTATGTGGGAGCCTCTTTGATTAATTAATTTTATTTCTCTTTATTTATTGACAGAACCATTAGATGCTGAGCCTGAGAAAGGGGTCTCACTGCCTACAGAAATAGCTGAAGCTCGCAAGTCACCTCTGGAGGATCAGCAGTCTGGAAGGGAAGACACAGGATTCCTGTGTTGGAAGAAAGGCTGTAACCAGGTCTTCAAGTCCTCTAACTCCCTCCAGGTGCACTTCAACGAGGTTCACAACAAAAGGCCTCAGCTGCCTGTCTCTGACCGGCATGTCTACAAGTATCGCTGCAACCAGTGCAGCCTGGCCTTCAAGACGGTGGAGAAACTGCAGCTGCACTCGCAGTACCACGTCATCAGAGCAGCCACCATGTGCTGCCTCTGTCAACGCAGCTTCAGGACCCTGCAGGCCTTGAAGAAACATTTGGAGACCAGCCACCTAGAGTTGAGCGAGGCTGACATCCAACAGCTCTATGGAGGCTTACTGATGAACGGAGACCTTATGGTCATGGGTGATCCATCACTTGGAGAGGACCACGGAGGACTGGGAGAAGATGACAAAGAGGGAGAGGACAGTGACCAAGAGGAAAAGCAAAGTCCAACAGGTAGCGACTCTGGCTCATTGCTAGAAGATTTTGGATCAGAGCCCAAGCGTGCCCTGCCATTCAGGAAAGGTCCTAACTTTACCATGGAGAAGTTCCTGGACCCATCTCGTCCTTTCAAGTGCACAGTGTGCAAAGAGTCATTCACACAGAAGAACATTCTTCTGGTTCACTACAACTCTGTCTCACACCTGCACAAGGTCAAGCGGGCCCTACAGGAGTCCACTACTGGTCAACCAGAGCCCACCAGCAGCCCTGACAACAAACCATTCAAGTGCAGCACTTGCAACGTGGCTTACAGCCAGAGCTCTACTCTAGAGATCCACATGCGCTCTGTCCTCCACCAGACCAAGGCCCGAGCAGCCAAGCTTGAAGCAGCAGGAGGAAACACCAGCTCCAGCAGTGGTTCTGGATTAAGTGGCGGTGGATCCTCCATCAACACTTCAACTCCAAGCCCAAGCCCAGCTACTAACTCAACAACCAGCTCCAGCAACCACAGCTCTTCTGGGGCTCAGACTACACAGACTATTCTTGGAGGAAATCACATGAGCCAGTCTCACAGCATTGAAAGCCTTGGGAACTCCTCGATGACTTGTCATCCGTCTGAAAACCATGAATCAAAAAAGAAGAAATTTGCAGACATGCTCTCTGCAAGGGGACAGCAGCACCAGCAGCAGCAACAGCTTCAGCAGCAACAGCAACAGCAGTTGGCTCAGGCCCAAGCCCAAGCCCAGGCCCAGCTCCAACAAGAGCTCCAGCAACAAGCTGCCCTCATCCAGTCCCAGCTTTTCAACCCAGCACTTCTTCAGCACTTCCCCATGACAACTGATGCTCTTCACTCACTGCAGCAACAACAGCTGCTCTTCCCTTTCTACATCCCTGGAGCAGAATTCCAACTGAATCCAGAGATGAACCTCAACAGTTCTGCACTTGGCCTGTCAAGCTCCACTGCCAACTCTCTGTTGGAGGACCTGAAGAACTCTGCCCAGCAGGCTCAGGCTCAGAGCTGCCTGCAACAACAGCTGATGCACCACCACCTTCAGCAGCAGCACCAACAGCAGCAGGCCCAAGCCCATTCTCAGGCCCAGGGCCAGATGGCTTTGCTTCAGCAGAGTGCCAATCTACTTCACCAGGCTGAGAAAAAGCAGAAGGCCGCTGCCGCCCACAATGAGAAGCAAGAGAGAGAAAGGGAAATGCAAAGAGAAAAAGACTTAAGAGAGAAAATTGAGGAACATGTCACAAAAGACAGCTCTGACAACAAGTCAAACGAAAAAAGGATATGCAACAGACTGCAATGAACTCCAACCACGATCCTGGCTTTCCTCCACCAAGGATTGCTTCAGATGCTCGTGGAAATGCCACTAAAGCCCTTCTGGAGAACTTTGGGTTTGAGCTAGTGATTCAATACAATGAAAACAAGCAGAAAGCTCAGAAGAAGCCAGCAGGGCCTGGACCAGCTGGAACAAGCACTCCTGGTGGGATCACGAGAGTGGTGGACCCCATCGAGGGATTGGAGAAGCTGGAATGTGAGGCCTGTGGAAAACTATTTTCCAACATACTGATTCTGAAGAGTCATCAGGAGCACATCCACCAGGCCTTCTTCCCATTCCGCTCCCTGGAGAGATTTGCCAAGGAATACAGAGAGCAGTATGACAAACTGTATCCACTCAGACCCCAGACACCAGAGGCTGCTCCTCCTGCTCCTGCACCTCCTCCTCCTCCTCCTCCTCCTCCACCTCCACCCCTCCACAGAGAGCCCCAACACCAAATATTCCTGTCTCTGCTCCCTCCATCACACCCCCAACTGTGTCGACCCCACAGCCTCCTGTTCAAATGGCTCAAATGTCCATGCCAATGGATATGCCCCTCTTCTCACCACTCATGATGCAGTCAATGTCTCTACAGTCCATGCCCTCCCAAATGCAATCCCAGATGTCATCTGTGGAGTCACAGTCACTGGCTAACGATCTGGCCCAGCTTTACCAACAGCAGCTTACACCAGCTATGCTACAGCAGCAGCAGAATAAGAGGCCCAGGACACGTATCACTGATGACCAGCTTAGGGTCTTCGGCAGTACTTTGACATCAACAACTCCCCCAATGAGGAGCAAATTAAGGAGATGGCAGATAAGTCAGGGCTGCCCCAGAAAGTCATCAAACACTGGTTCCGCAACACCCTCTTCAAAGAGCGCCAGCGTAACAAAGACTCACCCTACAACTTCAACAACCCACCCATTACCACTATGGAGGATACCAAAATTGACTCTAAACCCCCTTCCCCTGAGCCTCAAAGACAGGAATGTTATGGGAGTAAAAGGTCCTCAAGAACAAGGTTTACAGACTACCAATTGCGGGTGCTTCAGGACTTCTTTGATGCTAACGCCTACCCCAAAGATGATGAATTTGAACAGCTCTCCAACCTTCTGAGCCTCCCCACCCGTGTCATTGTGGTGTGGTTCCAAAATGCTCGTCAGAAGGCACGCAAGAATTATGAAAACCAGGGGGATGGAAGTAAAGATGGTGAACGAAGAGAACTGTCCAATGACCGTTACATTCGCACCACCAACCTGAACTACCAGTGCAAGAAATGCAGTCTGGTTTTCCAGCGCATATTTGACCTCATAAAGCACCAAAAGAAGCTGTGTTACAAAGATGAAGACGATGACGGGCAATACGACAGCCAAAACGAGGACTCTATGGATCTTTCCCATGAATACTACACCCCCTCTGGGTCCTCCTGTCACACCCCTATGCCTTCTTCCTCAAGCCTCTGCCCTCTCCCTCCCTCCACGTCAGCCTTTCCCACCTCTCATCCTCGGAGAAGGAGGAAGCCTCACCAGCTAACACATCAAACTCTTATGATGAGAAGCCCAAACATTTGGCTGAAATGTCCTCAGATCCACGTGAGCATCAGACCACCATCAAACAGGAGACTGTGCATCAGCCCCAATCTGAGACTCAACATCAGAGAAGAGAAGCACGAGATGAGAAGCCACAAACAGCCCCAAAGACAAACAAGCATTCTTCTCCCTCCCTCTCTCAGCAGCAACGTGAGTGTGGTCCCTCAGCCTCTCAGACAAGCCAGGCTGAGAGAGCTTCTCAGAGCTCCCACATGGGCCTCAACCCTCACATGAGCTCTGCATCACAGCAACAGCTGGCACAGCAAATGATCCAATACCAGTGTGAGCAGTGCAAGCTTGGTTTCCCAACCTTTGAGCACTGGCAGGAGCACCAGCAACTCCACTTCCTCTCTGTACAAAACCAATTCATCCACCCTCAGTTCTTGGACCGCCCAATGGACATGCCCTTCATGTTGTTCGATCCAAGCAATCCCCTGTTGGCCAGTCAACTCCTCTCTGGGGCTATGCCACAGATCCCAAGCAGCTCTGCCACCTCTCCATCAACACCCACCTCCACCATGAACTCCCTGAAGAGGAAGTTAGAGGAGAAAGCAGGCACTAGCCCAGGAGAGAATGACAGCACCAACAGTGGGGAGGAGCCACAAAGAGACAAGCGCCTAAGGACTACCATCACACCTGAGCAGCTGGAGATCCTCTACCAGAAATACCTGTTGGACTCAAACCCCACTCGTAAAATGCTTGACCACATCGCTCATGAGGTAGGACTGAAGAAGAGGGTAGTGCAAGTTTGGTTCCAAAATACCAGAGCCAGGGAAAGGAAGGGTCAGTTTCGGGCTGTAGGGCCTGCTCAAGCTCACCGGCGATGCCCTTTTTGTCGTGCCCTCTTCAAGGCGAAAACTGCACTAGAGGCACATATCCGTTCCCGCCATTGGCATGAAGCCAAACGTGCCGGTTACAACTTAGCTCTCTCTGGCATGTTCACTGAGGAAGGGATGCAAATGAAGATGGATCCTCTGGATATCTCCAGCTATTCCCAGCTTGCACCTTCTAACAATGATGGACAATGCTCCTCTCTGTCACCAGTGAGCAAAAACATGGACTTGTCTCCAAGGGCCCTTTTGAGCCCTTCATCCATTAAAGTTGAAGGAGGAATGGAGGACTTTGAGAGTCCATCTATGTCCTCTGTCAACCTTAGCTTTGACCAGAACAAACTTGATAATGACGACTGTTCTTCAGTGAATACGGCCATCACAGATACCACCACTGGTGATGAGGCCAATGCTGACAATGACAGTGCTGATCAAAAGCATGGTCAAAATAGTGGTGATTATCTATCTAAGTCTGTGGGTACAGCCCCTCCCTTGAAAATGACGACCAGATGTCCTCAGGGCTGGTGAGCCCTGCGACAAGCTATTATGCTAGAGACTATGAAAATGAGAATATAATTGACTACAGTGAGACCTCCAGTCTGGCTGATCCCTGCTCACCAAGCCCCGGAGCTTCCGGCAGCAGGAGCATCGACAGTGGAGACCGTCCTGGTCAAAAGCGCTTCCGAACTCAGATGACTAACCTCCAGCTGAAGCTGCTCAAGTCCTGCTTCAATGACTACAGGACACCTACCATGCTGGAGTGTGAGGTACTTGGCAATGATATCGGACTTCCAAAGAGGGTGGTTCAGGTGTGGTTCCAGAATGCTCGCGCCAAGGAGAAAAAGGCCAAGCTCAGCATGGCTAAGCACTTCGGGATCAACCACACATCCTACGAGGGGCCGAAGACGGAGTGCTCTTTGTGCGGTGTCAAGTACAGTGCCCGTCTCTCCGTGCGAGATCACATCTTCTCTGCGCAACACATCAACAAGGTAAAGGACACCATTGGGAGCCAACTGGACAAGGAGAAGGAGTACTTTGACCCAGCCACTGTCCGTCAGCTGATGGCCCAGCAGGAGATGGATCGCATCAAGAAAGCCAATGAGGTCCTGGGACTGGCACAGCAGCAAGCCATGCAGCAGCAGGGGATCTTTGATAGCCCCGCCCTGCAGGCCCTGAACCTTCAGTCTGCCTATTCAACTCTGCAAGGGATGCCCCCTGGACTTCTGCCAGGTGTCGGAAGCACCCCCCTACCTGGCTTTAACTCATCAAACTCAGGTATGTCATCGCTCAGACGTTACTCTTTCATCAGAGTTGTCTTAAACCGATGAAGCACACTTGGATCAAATGTAAAATTTTGTCATATCCATAATTGAAAAGAAGTGATGTACCAGTATGGAGAGGGAAATGTAGGGTCTCATTCAAGTAAACCCATTAACTAGGTCTTAACTGGGAAAACTAGTAAGCACTTTGGAATTAATAGGGCTCTGAATTTCGCCTACATTTTCCAGTATGTAGCATTTCGACCTTCTTCAGATGAAATATCCTTGTCATAAATCAATCTGTCATCTGGAAATATTCACATTGGAATACATACATGTAATACAATGTAACAGTGTGAGGGCACCTTCCATTTTAATCTGGATTTGCCAGGCACCTGTAAACATGTTATTTTTACATCATGTTGTATTTCATAATGAATCATGCATTCTAGTAAAAGTCATTCATTTCATTCATATTGACAGTGTTGGCCTGTGTTATTGTAGAGATGCTGCTACAACAAACACATACAATATCAAATCTGAATGAGCATCTTCAGACATCTGTTGTCAACTTTATGATCTACTTGAACTGTTACCACTCAGTTAGAGAACATTAAACAAAGTCCTAAAATGAATACTAATAGCTCACTTTCTTCTCTAACCTCTTTGACCTTGGGAACATTAGTAGTACTTGACATTATTATCAATTAAATTACATGTTTTGATTTCCTAAGTTTGTTTAAAGGTCAGTGTCATACTTTATGTAAAGAAACCATTTGCACATGTTTGAAGTAATAGATACTGGAGTCCTTATTATGTTAAGATGTATCTAAATCCTCAGTTTGTCTGTTGTTTTCTTTATTATTGCCCAGCTACTTCTTGATTGATTAACTCTAGTAAATATTGTGATTGAGACCTCTTCTCATGGGCCTTCCTGGAAAGGCTGAGTTTCTGATTGGCTAACGTTGAATCAGCAAATGCTATCAAATGAATGACCTCTGGTGAAAAACATTTATCTTCAATAAAGTGCTCAGTTATTAATGCACTGAGCTCCAATAATTAGTGCGTACAGTAGCTCTCTGGAACACCTTAGAAAAACACATACATGCATCTATGAATAACTAATGTCTTGAATCCCCCTCTAACTCTGAATTATCCTATTTCTCTGTTTCATCTCCTCTAGCTTTAACTCCTCCCAAACCTCCAAACCTCCTGAACATGCCTGGTGCCAGTGTTCCTTCACCCAGCCTCCCTACATCTGGATTACCCAACAAGCCTCCCTCTTCCTCCTCATTGGCATCACCCAGCCCAGCACAGGCCAACACTTCTGTCGCCCACTCCAGCCCTACTTCCACCTCCACCACCACAACAACCCAGTCAGGCTCGCGGCCTGAACACCCCAAAGAGCGTAATGCTGAGAGGTCAAGAGAGAAGGAGAAGCCCCACCACAAGGAGAAGACAGAGAAGCCCTCAACGCCATCCTCCACTGGAGGCACCCCAGCCCCATCCACCTCTGCTGCCAGCGCCAAGAAAGAAAAACAAGACGCAGCTGTGCCCGCCACCTCCATGCCCACGCCGGGTATGGAGTATGTGGTAGACCCTGCCCAGCTCCAGGCCCTGCAGGCTGCCTTGGCATCAGACCCTACAGCTCTACTGACTAGTCAGTTCCTGCCCTACTTCATGCCTGGATTTTCCCCTTATTACGCCCCGCAAATACCTGGAGCTCTCCAAGGCGGCTATCTGCAGCCAATGTACGGCATGGAAAGCATGTTCCCCTACAACCCAACATTGTCCCAAGCGCTGATGGGCCTGTCCCCAGGGTCCCTGCTTCAGCACTACCAGCAATATCAGCAGAGCCTGCAGGAGGCACTACAGCAGCAGCAGCAGCAGCTTCAGCAGATCCAGCAACCCAAAGCGAGCCAAACTCCAGTTCTCCTTCAACCCTTGGGGGACCGCAAAGAATCTGCCAAAGATCCAGCGAAAACAGAGGAGCAGAAAGGCAACCCCCACCGAGAGACCTCTTCCTCCTCCTCCTCCTCTCACAATAACCTACCCTCCAAGCAGAACGAGATGGATGGCAAAGTCGCAGACCCCCTTCTAGACCAGTACATCGTCCCCAAGGTGCAGTACAGGCTGGCGTGTCGCAAATGTCAAGCAGTCTTCAGTAAGGAAGAAGCAGCCATCAATCACCTGAAGTCTATCTGCTTTTTCGGTCAGTCTGTGGCAAACCTGCAAGAGGTGTTGCTGCGTGTCCCCAGTGGCGCAGGTGCAGGGGTTGGCAGCCTCTACGACTGCCTGGCCTGCGACACCACATTGGATGGGGACAAAGCGCTTAGTCAACACCTGGATTCGGCTTTGCACAAACACAGAACAATCAAGCGATCAGCCAGAAATGCCAAAGAGCACGCTACTAGTTTATTACCTCACTCTTCAGCCTGCTTCCCCGATCCTAACACCGCATCTACCTCGCAGTCTGCCACTCATCTCATCAGCACCCCCTCCCCCGCCAACGACATCAGCCACCATGCCGTCCTCCTCTGTCTCTTCATCCTTGTGCTCCACCTCTGCCACCCCACTCAACACCACAGCTGCCGGCAAACCCTGGCCCCAGGCCCCTTTCTCCAGAGCTTTAGCTGGGAAGCCCAATGCCACTCCTTCTTCTTCTTCTTCTTTTCCTCCAGTATCCTCACATTCAACGGTTACCTCAAGTTCATTGAGCACCTCAGGAGTTCAGACCTCGATACCAACAGACGTCTTTACCGACGAGTCTGACTCTGACAGCAGTCAGAAGTCAGCAGACAGGCTGGGCAGGACGGCAGGGGTGCCGCAACAGCCCGGCTGTCTCAAAGACAGTAGTAGTTGTAGTAGTAATCTTGCTAGTGTAGGAACGGACTCCATCAGATTGTAAAAGAGCTTTCGATGATGGACAATATTTTAAAAACGCAAAAGACAAAAAAAAAAAACACAAATGGGAAAAAACAAACAAAAAAGCAGCGATGTTAAAATACGTTTAAAAGTATACAAAACAATTTCAGAAAAAGATGTGTAAAGACTAACTGCAATTCCAAAGCTTGTAACCAAAAATTTAAATGTTAGTGGATTGTTTTCCCATATCAACATGCTGGTTTTCATTTCTTTCAACTGAAATATATACATATATATGTATAAGAATAGAAAAGATCACTGCAGTTAAGTTTTGGGTAATGATAGAGGAATGCTGTATAGCAATGGACTGCCTCAAAGTTGTTAAATGGCCCAAGAACCCTTTTGACAAAGTCAACAAGCTGTCCCTTGTTTGTGTAATTATTTCCACTTAATAGCACAGTCACAAAAAGCCAGTATGTACTGTATGGGAGAATAGTCTAAAAGTTTTCTGCTGTCAAAGCGTTCAAATACCAATGGCTTGCAAAAGTAAAAAGAATAATGTAATGTCTATTTTATTCTCAGGTCAACAGCTCACAGACGTTTTTCTGTTACAGAAATTCATTGTTTTACACCTTTTGTTCCGAACAGGAGAAATATTTGTGTTTTTTTCTCCAGAAATTGATTTTAACGACAGAAAGTTTTAAAATGAGTGAAAATATCATAAAGGCATAGCTTTCTGGGCATTTAAAAGGGTAGCTGATCTGCTGATTTTAAACATTTGAAATACTCTTAAAGGGGGAAATTTAGCAATCCCATTGTACCCAGACACGGAGAGCATTGCAGACATGTTGATGGGGGATAAAAAAGATTTTTTTGATAAAAAAAACTTTCTGTATTTATGATAGATATGAACATTTTTGGTGTTAAGTAGATTGTTGCATTGGAAATGAATTTAAACAGTATGGTAGATTGAAAAAATACTTTGTGTACATTTAGCTTTTGTATCGTCCAACTTTAAGGCGCTTCATTTGATGTTGTCTTGGTCATTCCGATAGACTAGATTATGGAGCAGTAACTTACCTGAACTTTATTTCTGTCTTATTCTCAGCTTCTTGGCTAACGTTCACCCAACTGCCACTCTCCCACTAGGCAGGATCCTCTCTTTCAAAATGTTTTTTCTCTCTGTTTTGGTTGGTATGGTTCTAACCAAAAAAGAAAAAAAGACCTGGGGTGAAATGTTAAACAATATTGAATTTTATTTCTGTTACCTTTGTGCACTTAACTCTGTCTGACTCATAATTCTCACTTTACTTGTTCCTCTCGCTCCTCACTTTGTTTTTCTCCTCCCCTGCATCTGTAGATATGAAGATAGTTACTCCTCGTGCACTACGAAGCAGGCCTTTTGTTCTTCATGTAGTGTGGCTACAGTCTTTTTTCGGCTTTATTTTCATTTAGACTTTACGTTGTTGTTGTCATAGATGAAAATTAAAAAAGAATAATAATAATAATAATTCTCACGCTTTAAAACAAAAAGAAAATCCAAAGACTAAACACTTTCACCATTGGTGCATAAAGATGAGAAAAGAGGCTTCTTTATACTTGAGAATTTGTTGCTGTTTTTAGAGGAAAGAAAACAAAGTTTTAAAATAAAGGAGTACGCATCAGAGTTGCCGTTTTTGCTTCTTTTGCAAGCAGATAGGTGGCTTTTTTACGTAAAATACCAAGAATACCAAAAACCAAAAAAGGGCCCTTGTCCTTGCATTGTGGAGTAGCACCGTTACAGAGCCATTGCAGTTTGTAAGATAGAGGTTATAAATCTTTGTTTGAACTTTTCTGTCACTCACAAAAGTACTTTTTTTTTAAAAGAAAATGTATAAGGTCTGGTCTTCAAGGACATACGTTTTGCTGCTAATGTAGAATTTTGAAAAAAAGAATACCTAGCTAGATGCATGCTCATTTTGCTTTTTGGCTAAGCTTTAACTAAAACAACAATAAACCATTTTCTTGCCTCTGCGACATCTTTTTTTTTTCTTGCAAAAACGGAACTTTGAAGACTGTGAATATATGTTCCAAAGGACATTTTTGCCGATTTTCTTTTTGAACAGACCAATGTTTAAAGCCAATGATATATAACATTAGTATAGAACAGTGCATTCCAAAAATCACATCAAAGTATTTTTTTCTTAAGCAAGGACTGATTTCATTTGAAATAATTAGAATTATTATGATTTTTTTCTCATTTCTAAGGTGACTGTAAGCTGTTGTGTGAAGTTAGCATTCTGTTTGCTGAACAAAATTACCTAGATCTGTCATTTGGTGTCTGGCATAGGAAGTTGATAAGAACCCCTCCTTCCAGTTAAGTTTGTTACTCACTTGATCAGCAAGTAATAGTGGTTACCAATACATGTATATAATACATCTGGTACTGACGCGTCTCCTAGGTTACATCATCATGCCTCTCAACTTACAAGTCTCAGAATGAAATAAAGTCTGGAGTGCCGGCCCAACTTCCTGGGACATCCAATTGTGACTTGCCCCAGGTGTCTGCTGGGCGTTAAGCCATTTTCACGCACGATGTTGATTACAGGTTTCTAAGGGACGTCTTCATTCCAAAGCGTTATAAGTCTGGAAAAAGCAGGAGTTTTTTTGAAGATGTCCCTTGTGTTCAGATACTGTAGTTAAGAGGTATGTCATGCCTTCATGTCCAAAGAGGTCACTCACTCCATCTTATTGCAGTGTAAATGGATGTGCTTAATTATCCCCACTCTCTCATAGATGAAAAATGTTTATTTAATTCCTTTACACCAAAACCAAGGCATATTTAAATTTGTTAATAACTGGTTTTCGGCCACTAGTGTATAGCAAGTGTATTTGCCCTAATTGATACAAAGCTGCAATCTAGGAAGTGTGTTAAAAGTGTTACGTCTTGCAGAGCAATGTGATTTGGTGTTAATACTTCCTTAAGCATGCTGTTGAAATTGGGTTGATTTGGTCTGCAAGCTTGCCACTCCTCTAATCATGTTCTCTAGAATATTGTTCATATGATTCTTTTTTGAGAATTCTAATGTTGTACAGTTTATTCTTGAATGCGTTTGCTTTATTTTGGTTTTCAGATGTCAGACATGTATTGTTATTTTCTTATAACTATTTGTATGTTATTTTAGTTTCTGTATATTACTTTTCCTCATATAAATTAACACTAGCTTTAATTTCAATTGCTGAATTTAAAACAAAAACTTTATTCTATGACCTGGCCACTTTATGGTGTAATAATGTTCTTATATTTGTTTGTCTTTTTTGACACTTTTTGATCTCTTATTTCCAAAGTGTAATATTTGTTTTGGGCTCTTTCGTGGAAGACGGTCATGGTCTTCTTCACAACAGATTCAGCCAGCATGGACTGTGTGTGTGAGTTTGTATGTGTGCGTGTGAGTGAGTGTGTTTCATAAGAGCCAGCATCAGTTTTGAGTTTTTATACATTTTATTTTATACTGTACTTTTATTTACGCACCAAAACGTACTGAACCGAA
Source organism: Oncorhynchus gorbuscha (assembly GCF_021184085.1). Lineage (NCBI taxonomy): Eukaryota > Metazoa > Chordata > Actinopteri > Salmoniformes > Salmonidae > Oncorhynchus > Oncorhynchus gorbuscha. Next base: position 17,008,758 of record NC_060176.1, read on the forward strand.
AGCTGGATTATGAATAAAGTGGTGAAGTTTTAGAAAATTTGAATTTTAAAGTTAACAAAAATCAAAAAGAGGAGAAAGACGATACCGAAGCACTGAGCAGTTTTTATTTTGATTGAATATATGAATGTGGCCAAAGCTTTATGCAGTTAAAAACAAAAATTTAAATTACAATTTGTGCCCCAGATAAGTGTATATTTTATTGTGGCACAAAACAATAGATAACTGAGATCCTTTGACTCACATTGGGATACTTGATTTTCATGGACAATTACAAATAAATAAAAAGACAAGGTTTTGCTGTAGAGGTCATCTTTTGCCCACTGTGAAAATGAACATGTATACAGATATAGATATATTTAAAACAAGACATCAACTTTTTTGTTTGAAATGATAAAGAAGGAATGAAAAGAAGAAATGAACTCTGGGAAACTTTGGAGATCTTGCTGAGAGGACAGGGGAGGCTGTGGGCACACCAAAACTGGGCATGGGAGCCAAAGGCAGGCTCAAGGCGGCTTAATATCACAACCATATTTGCTTACATCTCTGAGATGGGAATGGACTCTGGAACCAGTGGACATGTGACACGGAGAGGAAAGACATTAGATAAAGAAGCTGAACTATAGTGGCTCCAGCTGCTTCCTGGCTCTGTCTGTCTCTCTCTCTTCTCCAGCTCGGCCTCGGCTTCTGCTCTTTTACGGACATGTTTCCGCACTTCTGGACGGGATGGACAGAGATGCTCGCTTCATTTCTCCCGGTCCATGTTGTTGCTACCTGTTTCATTTCCTCCTGCTTGTCTCGCTGATGGACAAGTATAAGCTCTCCAGTCAGATGGCGGCTCGCCCCTCTCTCTGTTCATCACACCAACCAAAAAGAGAAATGAGCCAGAGAGAAAGGGGAAGGGTTTTCTAGGCTGCCATTCCTAAAGAGGCAGTTACACACAAAAAAAGCGAATCAACCAAAATTAACAACCAAACTAACAAACAACCAAACAAAACCATTTGCTCCGACTTCAAAGATGAACTGTTACTTGGAGCTCTCTCTGTTCCTTTTGTGACTCCTGGTGCCACAATGTTTTTTTAATGCATTTTCTTTTTCTTTTTGTTTCCTTGAATTATTCCTCCTCCGAGCCTCACAAGCATGGCTCCGTGGCTCCAGGCAGCCCACTGAGGGTAGAAAAAACAGCCTTGCAATGTACAAAAAAGAGCAAGTTAAACCAAAAATGTTGTTCTTGATGTCTTTTCTATACTGTAGTCTTGTTAGCTTTTTTGTTACTGTAATTATATGATGAAGATTTCCAAACTGTACCAAATTACATGGAAACTAACATACATAAAACCACATGGAACTTCAGACTTTTAAAGAAACTTTTGTCACAAAAACCTTGTTGTCCTAGTTAAGTTGATTGTAGATGGTAATTGAATATACTCCTTTGAAAATATTTCATCAAGTATGTTTCTTGCTCATTGTGATACATTAAAAAAGTATGAGCATAAAATGCATTACTTTGTGTGCCTCCTTGTGTGTTTTGTTTGAATTCAGTTGTATTGTATGAATGAAGACTGCAGATGAAGAGTGCAAAAGTCAAGAGTCACATACAGAGAGAAAATGTTGAACACTGAATAGTAGTTTGTACATTTAGCTCAAATCAGAATGCCTTTCCTGCCATGAATGATTTGTATACGTTGATACTACTATAGCTGCACTTTCTGTACCAACCATGAACATTTGATCCTTTATGCTTTGTATTTACAGTGTAGAGTTGAAATACAGTAACCTTACACAGCCATAGCTTAGCAGTATTCTCCATAATATCTATTATTGTCCAACCTTATCCTTCACATTTGTATCTTATTAAGGGTAATAATGATCTTAAAACATCATTTGCATCGCCATTGTTTTAATTAATGCGTAAGTGTGATCTTGTCAGATCCCTTTAGCCTCTTTTAAATCTTCCATGCCCTGAGATGTGTCATCCTTCATATTTAGATCCCTGGTAGGGATGCTCTATGGACATGATTAATTAAAACATATTAAGGAACGAATGCAGGATCTCACTTAATTAGAAGTGGCTGTTTGTGACTAATTCAAGTTGATTAAGGCTGAGAAAAATTCTAACTCCAAGTGAAGTATGTTATGAACAGCAGTACTTTTGAATTCCTTTTGACTGATGTTGGAACTCAAGTGCATTGTGTATTACTACTGGGCACTTATTGGAAAATGAAGTCACTGAGAAGCTTGGATTTCTGATTGTTAGTGCTTGTGTGTGCTGTTTGCAGCTCTCAGCCTTGAGAATGCGCTACATGTGCGCATTTGATTGGAGTATTTGCTAGCGTGAATGTCTGTGTGTGTCATTGTTTTACATGTGTTTTGATGACTATTGGAATGAGGATGTGAGAATGAAAGGCAAATTAGCTTGTACCTGATCACATATGGCACAACGAGACCAGAGCCAGATCACATATGGCACAACGAGACCAGAGCCAGATCACATATGGCACAACGAGACCAGAGCCAGATCACATATGGCACAACGAGACCAGAGCCAGATCACATATGGCACAACGAGACCAGAGCCAGATCACATATGGCACAACGAGGCCAGAGCCAGATCACATATGGCACAACGAGACCAGAGCCAGATCACATATGGCACAACGAGGCCAGAGCCAGATCACATATGGCACAACGAGGCCAGAGCCAGATCACATATGGCACAACGAGGCCAGAGCCAGATCACATATGGCACAACGAGGCCAGAGCCAGATCACATATGGCACAACGAGGCCAGAGCCAGATCACATATGGCACAACGAGACCAGAGCCAGATCACATATGGCACAACGAGACCAGAGCCAGATCACATATGGCACAACGAGGCCAGAGCCAGATCACATATGGCACAACGAGACCAGAGCCAGATCACATATGGCACAACGAGACCAGAGCCAGATCACATATGGCACAACGAGACCAGAGCCAGATCACATATGGCACAACGAGGCCAGAGCCAGATCACATATGGCACAACGAGGCCAGAGCCAGATCACATATGGCACAACGAGGCCAGAGCCAGATCACATATGGCACAACGAGACCAGAGCCAGATCACATATGGCACAACGAGACCAGAGCCAGATCACATATGGCACAACGAGGCCAGAGCCAGATCACATATGGCACAACGAGACCAGAGCCAGATCACATATGGCACAACGAGACCAGAGCCAGATCACATATGGCACAACGAGACCAGAGCCAGATCACATATGGCACAACGAGGCCAGAGCCAGATCACATATGGCACAACGAGGCCAGAGCCATGTATTTAGAGAGTTGGGCCAATGTGGTTTCTGCATTATGATGCATTGACATGACACTACAATATTCTATGGCAGCCATGTTAGCTCCCCATTAACATTACATGGGGAATATTTAAACCTTAGAATTAGAATGCTACATTTCAATAGTAATTTGGTATGATCTCTATGATTTAAACAATGCTATGTAACTGAATGTCTAGAATTAGAACAATATTCAACATTGTAAAAGTTGGCCCAACTCTCTAAATATGTGACTCTAAAAGAGACCTTTCAAAGGGCTGCGGGGACAGGATGTTCTATGATTCCTAATGAGCCTAGTAACTCCTGTAACCAACCATAGGCCAGGAGCCTGCTACCACATATAGCTCACAGAAACCATACATTTCCTAGCATTTACCTCTTATTTGCTCACTATGGAATCAGCACTAAAACACTTTCAACAGGGATTGTTTACACCATGACATCAGACTTATGAATCTGACATTGATTTAGTGTTAGAGTAGGTACCATATTCAGTGTTATCCTGTGTAGTTTTTGGCATGCAGTAGGCTCCAAGCTGTTCCCTTACTTTATGCACAGGAGTCACAGAGGTTAGGGGGCCATTACGATTCACCCTACAATATTAACAGTAAAGGGCCTTTTGCATTAGTAACACATTTCCAATGGGTTCTTTGCATTTTTCTCGTCTTTGCAAGGTTTGCATGCACCAACGTGACACGGTTCCACCATATTGGTTTGATTGTAATGCTGGAGGACTTTATGAAACGAGTTGCTTTATGTGAGAAACCAAACTGAAATAACAAGGGAGGACCTTGATAGTGGGGCCCCCTCCTATCCAGCCCCAGTCAGGAACGGTGTGACACACGAGGGCATGCGCTCCCCTTTGGAAGTTTCCTTTAATAAAGGAGTACGCTGTTATTATTGCCTTGTGACCTTTAGTGAGCTCCAGTCTGAGAAGATTTGATTGAATTGCTGTCTGTTTTACTATAAATAGGGATGAAGAGGGTGGGCGGAGTCCTTGAGAGCCTTACTGAATTCTTGAAAGTTTCAAAAGGATTTTCATTGAAATATGATTTGAACGTGAATGTAATATTATAAAAGAGAAGTGTAATGTGAACGTGTGTTTGTTCATACAACATGCATGCTGAATTAACTACGGTGCACGATGGGGTTCTAGGAGAGGGGGTAAAGAGTTCCTGAGAAGCCCCAGAGAGAGAGAGAGAGTTGGAGGCAGGGGCCATCCTGTCTAGAGCAAGGAGCCTGATTTATCGGCCATGCTGAGCCAATTAACACGCAAGGGTACATCCCGAATGAATTAAAAACACCCTAATCGGATCAGAGTGAAAAACCAGGCCGCTTCCTCCTCAGCCCTGGACCAGATGGCACCCACACTCACATGTAGCATTGTAACAGCCCAGGCCCAAGTCGCAAGAGTGTGAAATTGGGTTAGCGCCTGAGTCTAACACTGGCCATGGGCAAGGGGAGCTCCCAATCTCATACTCCCTTGGCCTGGAGGAACAGGCCCCACATTACAAAATGTAGGGGCCCAATATTAATATTTAATTATCATCTCAACTGCCCCTCACATAGCCTGTCAGAAGGTCACAGTGAGTAGAGAGGGTCTGTATGTAGGCCTCGATCTGAGTGACAGCTCCACAGGATCCTGTCTGCCGCTCCTCTCTCTCTCTCTCTACCCCTGTCTGCCCTGTACATATCCAGAAAAGGCCCCTGATGTATCAGAGCTCACTCCCACTCAGGCCCTACAGGCAGATTAGAGCTCTGCTGGATAGAATATCTGTCGCTCTGTATGACTGGATGGCTCTAGCTGGGTGGTAATGCCATGTAGAGGTTTGAGGCCTGGTCTCACTAATGTCTCTGTGGGGTTTCTTAAGCTCTTTAGGATCTGCTTTCAACATTTGCAGGGAATCAAGGGTACGAAGTTTGGACAACTGAAGCCAATGTGACTACAAAAGACATAGTTGTACATAGCATGACTATGTAATCGCGGGCATTGTTTTAAATGAGAAACATGGCTCTTAAATGGTTGTATGGCTTGAAGTTGGCACCGGCCCTGGAGACCACAAAGGCAGAAAATGAGGAGCAGAAGCTGGAAGGGAAACCACGCTACCAAACATCCCAGCATGGCTTTCAATCCTACGCTGGGCTGTTCAGGGCAACCTGCTGCCAACCAACCCATCCAACCGTGGTGTTTCACCTCTGTCACATTAACACAAAGTCCTAAAGACTCCAAACCCATAACGAGATGCCATGAAACCACCCTACAAACACACACACACACACACACACACACACACACACACACACACACACACACACACACACACACACACACACACACACACACACACACACACACACACACACACACACACACACACACACACACACACACACACACACAGTATTTAAAGTAAGGCAGTGTAATAATTTGTTGAGAATTGGAACAAAGTTCTAGATTCTTTGCCAGGACTGTCACTGCTATCACACCTTTTGAGGTTTTGGAAACATGTTACATGTGGAATTGCAGGTAAACTGTTCTGAACTGTATCGAAGGAACAAATTATAGTATGTCACCAGCAAAGACTGTGGACATACTGTATGCATTTGTGGCTCCACCAGTGAAATCCCTGGCTAAACAGGGCTGCTTTACACATGAGCAGGTTTCTCTGCTGTTGAGGGCTAACCTCTGACAGCCAGTCTGGGACAATAACAGGGTACACCATGAGGCTAAAGATTCTTCTCATTGCCAGGCCTAAGAACCACAGGACTACCACATCCTACATCCACATCCTAGCCCAGTGAGCTCTCCCCCTTTTCTCCCCACCTCCCCTGGATCTCCATCCATGCAGTGCCACAATGTCTTCCTCCCCTATCAATGTCAAAGCCAAATCACGCCAGAGCCGCGAGGACAGGTCAAACTAATTCAATCTCATCTGTCAGGAGAAATGATGGGTGAGGGGGATCCTAGGGAAGGCGAATGTGATAAAACATTTAAAACGCAAAGACGCGTTCCTTTTTTAAATTGAAGACAGCTGGGTGAGGCCTGGTTCCCACCTCCAGGGAATCTGATGGGATAGATGAGAATGTCAGAGGAAGGAAGACCTTATCAGGAGGCTCAGACTCTGCACATCACTGATAGCAGACCCATGTCATGTGACCTACAGACACACAGGTCTGTGGGAGGGGCTTTGAGGGTCAGTGCTGGCAGTCCTGACCTCTAACTGGACACTATTAATGGATCGAGTTATGCAGGATTTGTAAATGTATCAGATTAATACATGCCATTATTAAACACTGTTTTGGTGCAGTTTAATTCTGTTCATCCTGTGTCCTGTTTTATATCATATTGTACAGCAGCTGATATAACTAACACTACAAAAGTGTAAAGAAAAATGTAATCAGTGTTATTTTCTGATAGTTTCACATTGAAAAAATACAATCTACACAGGACCTTCTAATCCGTATATTTGCATGGGTGGGAGTTTCAGCTTTCCATGGTGACTGCACCATGCAGTAAATTGGTTAATAGACCAATAACAAAGAAAGTTCCAAACCTCTCTGGCATTAAAAAGCTAGTTTTCAGTTTCCCCTCCCCACTCAGACCACTCCCAGACAATCCTAGCAAAATTGTTGCTTGAGAAATGTTTTTTTTGCATAGACATTTACCCATATCAGTCTATTACCCCCCATCCTGTGCAGGACAAACTACTGGCCCTTAGCCCCCCACCAGCCTGGGAGCCATGGGGAAGGTGTGGAGTGTGCCTTGGCAGGCCCTGGGTCTTGCTGGAGTATTTCCCATCTCCTGGACACAGGATCAGGTGTCGCCTTTTTCACAGCACCTTCTGGTTCTGCTTAACAGGAAATGAGGTCCATCAGAAGAACTCTGACCAAAACTGAGCCTGAATCAGGCCTGACAGGCAGAAATATTAGCCTGTGACTGCAGCCAATAATTGAGTGATAGGCTCACCCCTCAATCGTAATGAGGAGAATATGTGCTGGGAATGTGTTTGTCCTTCTCTTCTCCTTCTCCTTCTCCTGCCCTCTCCTCCCCTCTCTTCGCCCTCTTTTCTCCTTTATCCAATAAATCATTTCAAAGTTCTTCCCTAGGTGTCATTTCTGTAACCTCAAAATAATGTTATGCACCGAGAGCTTTTCAAGACCTCTGCTTGAGAGTGTTTTAACCCCTGAAAATCATAGCTCTGCGTTGCTGTCAAAGTCATGAGACAGTAAGTCAGAGTACATGAGAGATAAATTATCACACCTCATTTTATTATTGTATGTAAAAATGATAATGGCTTGACCATGTAAGAGCTCCACGGTCTTTTGGTCTATGCTTTTCCTCCATAAATGTGTTTCACAGGTTGTGCTGGTCTGATGGGGTCTGCTACTTCACTTTAACAGTTAAAAATGTCAAGGAGAGAATCCTGCCTTTAAGTAGATCTACATGTCTCTAGTCATTGTACTGCTGAGAGGTTTTAAGAAGGATAGACCTACAGAATAAATCTAACACTCAGCATCGGACCAGCATTCCCACATCAAATATCTGTGACATATGTAGGTTTCTGTATGCTTTACAATAATCTACGCTCCCTGTGTGTGTGTGTGTGTGTGTGTGTGTGTGTGTGTGTGTGTGTGTGTGTGTGTGTGTGTGTGTGTGTGTGTGTGTGTGTGTGTGTGTGTGTGTGTGTGTGTGTGTGTGTGTGTGTGTGTGTGTGTGTGTGTGTGTGTGTGTGTGTGTGTGTGTGTGTGTGAAACAGTTTACAATACTCTGTATGTATCTATGTGAGGTGGAGGGTGTGTGTGTGAGCAGGACCTGGTTTAGTTGTGGGCAAAGGGAGGGAGGGATCTCTCTCTCCCAGAGCCTTTGAGGTGCGGCTTCAAGTTACACATAGCTTAGGGAAAAGGGCTCCGAAAGAAATTCTTAATGCAATAATTGTTCTGAGACTTGTTCTTATTAATATTTCTCTGACTCCAGTTTTTTCAAGGTTTTTTTCATCCTCCTTTTTTCCTTAAAACCAAAATCAGTTGTTGTCTGTTGCTGCTGGAATGCCTGTCAGACTGGGCCCTGACCCTGGGCAGGCAGCAGTAATGATGGGAAGATGAAAGAGCCAGGCCCATTCCCAGGCTGCCCTGTTAGGGGGTGCAGGCCTGTGAAATGGGGAAATAATGGAGACCAGGTGTGCAGTGGGGGCCAGAGTCGCTCCTCAGTCCTCTGTCTGAGAGGGAGGCCACACTGCCTCTGCTTCGTGAACACTGACAGGGAGCTCCCTCACAGACTCACACATACAGTTGAAGTCGGAAGTTTACATACACTTAGGTTGGAGTCATTAAAACATGTTTTTCAAACACTCCACAAATTTATTGTTAACAAACTGTAGTTTTGGCATGTCGGTAAGAACATATACTTTGTGCATGACACAATACTTTTTCCAACAATTGTTTACACACAGATTATTTCACTCTATCACAATTCCAGTGGGGCAGAAGTTTACATAGACTAAGTTGACTGTGCCTTTAAACAACTTGGAAAATTCCAGAAAATTACGTCATGGCTTTAGAAGCTTCTTGATAGTCTAATTGACATCATTTGAGTCAATTGGAGGTGTACCTGTGGATGTATTTCAAGGCCTACCTTCAAACTCAATGCCTCTTTGCTTGACATCATGGGAAAATCAAAAGAAAGCCAAGACCTCAGCCAAGACCTCAGAAATATAATTGTAGACCTCCAGAAGCCTTGTTCATCCTTGGGAGCAATTTCCAAACGCCTGAAAGTACCACGTTCATCTGTACAAACAATAGTACGCAAGTATAAACACCATGGGACCACGCAGCCGTCATACCGCTCAGGAAGGAGACGCGTTCTGTCTCCTAGAGATAAACATACTTTGGTGCGAAAAGTGCAAATCAATCCCAGAACAACAGCAAAGGACCTTATGAAGATGCTGGAGGAACCAGGTCCAAAGTATCTATATCCACAGTAAAACGAGTCCTATATCGACATAACCTGGAAGGCCACTCAACAAGGAAGAAGCCACTGCTCCAAAACCGCCATAAAAAAGCCAGACTACGGTTTGCAACTGCACATGGGGATGAAGATCATACTTTTTGGAGAAATGTCCTCTGATCTGATGAAACAAAAATAGAACTGTTTGGCTATAATGACCACCGTTATGTTTGGAGGAAGAAGAGGGTGACATGCAAGCCAAAGAACACCATCCCAACCATGAAGCACGGGGGTGGCAGCATCATGTTGTGTTGGTGCTTTGCTGCAGGACGGACTGGTGCACTTCACAAAATAGATGGCAACATGAAGCAGGAACATTATGTAGTTATATTGAAGCAACATCTCTAGACATCAGTCAGGAAGTTAATGCTTGATTGCAAATGGGTCTTCCAAATGTACAATGACACCAAGCATACTTCCAAAGATGTGACAAAATGGCTTAAGGACAACAAAGTCAAGGTATTGGAGTGGCCATCACAAAGCCCTGACCTCAATTCTATAGAACATTTGTGGACAGAACTGAAAAGCGTGTGCGAGCAAGGAGGCCTACAAACCCGACTCAGTTACACCAGCTCTGTCAGAAGGAATGGGACAAAATTCACCCATCTTTTTGTGGGAAGTTTGTGGAAGGCTACCTAAAACGTTTGACCCAAGTTAAACAATTTAAAGGCAATGCTACCAAATACGAATTGAGTGTATGTAAACCTCTGACCCAATGGGAATGTGATGAAAGAAATAAAAGCTGAAATAAATAATTCTCTCTACTATTATTCTGATATTTCACATTCTTAAAATAAAGTGATGATCCTAACTGACCTAAAACAGGTTCAATTTGTGCTTGGATTAAATGTCAGGAATTGTGAAAAACAGAGTTTAAATGTATTTGGTACTGGCACACTGGCACACTGGCACACTGGCACACACACACACACACACACACACACACACACACACACACACACACACACACACACACACACACACACACACACACACACACACACACACACACACACACACACACACACACACACACACACACACACACACACACACACACACACACACACACACACACACACACACACACACACACACACACACACACACAGTATTTAAAGTAATGCATCGTAATAATTTGGACTACACGTTCCGAATGTACAGTATAATCTATACATCATTTCTTTAAGAAACATTAATAAACTATTACATTGACACTGAAGGAATACGGTATCTGTAGATTTTGCCCCTGTCTGAGCATCGCTATCTGCTCCTTCCTCATGGTTGTAGGACCAGCCAGTCAAAGGGAATTATGACAAACCTTACAACAGATGATTCTCACCTCCTCAGTCCCCAGTGGTGTAATGCTGGTAGATATTCTTTTGTTTCTTCATTTGGAAGTAGGAAGCCTTGTCTAACTTAATAAGTGTTAAATCCAGCATGTAAATGATTAAAACTGGGAATTATATCTTGTTAGGGGGAGGCTAATGCAATGAATTCAATCCACATCTGGTTTTGCAGTTATAATACTGGTGGGAAGCAATCTCCGATCTTTAGATTGCATGGGAACACAGTGATTTTTGTCAGAGTACATGGATGTGCATGTGTGCGAGTGTGTGGGGTGTCGTTACCATAAAGAAGAGCATTTGCATTATCTTTCAATCAGAACAAGTTTACTTGTTGAGCGTTTACCCCTTGTAGCCATTGTTAATCTGAAGTAGTGAAGTTTTAAAGGGAAGGTCATGCGGATCGGCCGCAAAAGTGTTTCTAATCAGAGCAGACAGGCTTGCAAAGCTCCGCTGTAATTACAATCTAATTAGCAGGCAGCAGACAGAATCCGGCATGCCATTTAACATCGATCATTTAACCCTTCATAGGCGCTCTACAAAGAACATATACTCCACAGCCCAAAGAGAAGCAGATGCTAGAGTGAACACATTGGATATCCCCTACCTCCTTTTTTCCATATAAGGTCAGTAAATGTCAATTGGTGAGAGTTAAAATTCCTAAAGAGGGACTCGTCTGAAAATGAGTCCTCATTAGGACCACCTCCATAAGAGCCCAATCCATCTCAGATAAATATTACACTCTGATTATGTATAAATATCAGACTGATTAAGACCCTTATCATCATCAGTGGCTGTAGTTTCCACCAGATTATCTCATAATTCATTCAAATAGGAGGGCAAATAGGCCCTTAAAGTTAAGAGGGAGACAGTTTGATTATTCCAGGAGGAAAAGCACCAGTCAGTTTCTCAGTCACATGGACAAGGAGCTGACCGATACAGAAGTAATCAGTTCAGAAGAATATGGGAATATTGCAGAAGCAGATTTCTATTTGATTCATTTGGTCTGGTTACTGAAAGGCCTTTCACTCAGGGTTGCTTATCTGGTGAGGTACAATGTAATTCCACTTTTGCCGTGTCAGTTTTTATACCTTATAAATCAAATATTGGCATTGTGTTTACTGTAGAATTATAAAGAGGAGAGAAACATGGTTCTCCTCCAAATGAGAAAACATTTCAAATGATACAGAACAGTAGAAAATGAAAGGGGCTATGTGTTGGCAAGAGATGGGGGGGAAGAGAGTAGAAGGTAGAGAGAGAGAGAGAAGGTGAGGAGACAGAGGGAGAATGGAGAGAAGGGAGGTGGTGAGGTCTTGTCAGTAGGTGTCTCTGTTTTAATGAAAGATTTCTGTCACCCTACGAACAGACCCACTCTGAATAAGTCCACTGCACAGTATCATCTTGACATGAAATTGTTTACAGATTCTTGCAAAAAGCACTTTGACAGGGGCAGCCATGCTGAGAGTTTGAACCCAGGCAAATAGGATTTCAGAGACAGATCCCTATTACTTTGTGAATAAGGTTGTTTGCAGTAGAAAAGTGAGCTATTCTGTTAGCCAATTGAGTGGCTGATATTACATTTTTTTCTTTGTTCCTCCCTTGCTCTTGGTGCACCTGACTGGCACTGATAGAATAAATATTGACTGGTGCAGGCAGATTAGGAGGTTGAGGTCTGTGGGTCTGGCTCTGTGCTGCCAGGAGTCAGGGCCTCCTCCCAGGCCCCTGTCTGTCCCAACGGCTCTGTCTGTCTGTCTGTCTGTCTGTCTGTCTGTCTGTCTGTCTGTCTGTCTGTCTGTCTGTCTGTCTGTCTGTCTGTCTGTCTGTCTGTCTGTCTGTCCGTCCGTCCGTCCGTCCGTCCGTCCGTCTCTGTCTCTCTGTCTCCTTGCTGGAGGAACACACCTTGGCTTTGTCTTCCCTTCCCATTACAGTCTCCATTCTGACATACTGTTGAGAGATATTTAAACACAACTCAAATAAGAAGCACATTGGTCCTCTCTCCTCCTCCCCATATGGGCTCAAACAATGAAAAGGCAAACACTCCTACACAAACGTATTCTCTTCTGACATGATGAGCGCATGGTAAGTCAATCTTGCTCACACTCATCTGAATATAATATTATAATGAGTAAATCTATGTTTATATCATGTAAAGAATAATGTAACCCTCTAGATGTGTCTCTGATCATAATCCTTTTTTGTACAGAGATTGAAAATCTCCTCAGAGCCAAAATGTTGTTTCACAGACATGAAGCACGTCCACCTATGTGATGAATTTATTGTTCTAGAATGTTAGTTGCAACACGGCTGTTATGTTTTTTAGCATTCTTACTAGCAAGGTCTGTTATTGCTACTGCTTTGGCTTGCTTCATACCCAATATATTATGGCCCTGCTGAGCAGCCAATCACCTTCTTTGTAAGTGCACCTCTGGGTCACATGCACACCTCTCAGTCACATGCACACCACAGGAGGTTAGTGGCACCTTAATCGGGGAGGACAGGCTCGTGTTAATGGCTGGAGCAGAATCAGTGAAATGGTATCAAATACATCAAACTTTGATGCCATTCCTTTCCCTCAGTTCCAGCCATTATTATGAGCCATCCTCCCTTCAGCACCCTCCACTGATGCGCACACATACTGTACATGCGTACACACACATACTATACATGCATACACACACACATACTGTACATGCGTACACACACACACATACTATACATGCATACACACACACATACTGTACATGCGTACACACACACATACTATACATGCATACACACACACATACTGTACATGCGTACACACACACATACAGAGTCACACACACATACTGTACATGCGTACACACACACACACACTATACATGCATACACACACACATACTGTACATGCATACACACACACATACTGTACATGCGTACACACACACATGCAGAGTCACACACACATACTGTACATGCGTACACACACACATACTATACATGCATACACACACACATACTATACATGCATACACACACACATACTGTACATGCGTACACACACACATACTATACATGCATACACACACACATACTGTACATGCGTACACACACGTACTATACATGCATACACACACACATACTGTACATGCGTACACACACACATGCAGAGTCACACACACATACTGTACATGCGTACACACACACATACTATACATGCATACACACACACATACTGTACATGCGTACACACACACACACTATACATGCATACACACACACATACTGTACATGCATACACACACACATACTGTACATGCGTACACACACACATGCAGAGTCACACACACATACTGTACATGCGTACACACACACATACTATACATGCATACACACACACATACTATACATGCATACACACACACATACTGTACATGCGTACACACACACATACTATACATGCATACACACACACATACTGTACATGCGTACACACACATACTATACATGCATACACACACACATACTGTACATGCGTACACACACACATGCAGAGTCACACACACATACTGTACATGCGTACACACACACATACTATACATGCATACACACACACATACTGTACATGCGTACACACACACATACTATACATGCATACACACACACATACTGTACATGCGTACACACACACATGCAGAGTCACACACACATACTGTACATGCGTACACACACATGCACAGTCACACACACATACATGCAGGAAAATCAAACCAAGGTTATTGCACATTAATTTAACTTTGGTATATGGCCACTGTTTGAAATTAATAAGGCCACCTTTTTAAATGTCGGGTTATCAGCTTCATAAAACAAATGCAGGGCAATCCCCCCCCCTCCCTCCCCTCCCCTCCTCCCTCCCACCCCTCCTCCCTTGATATATGAATTTTTGACCAAATGTCCCCTCTTGACTACTGTAACGAGGTATGATGTATTGAGCTTTGGCTGTTGCCATGGAGACCCCATTCCCCTGTTACTTGTCATTAGAGCACAAACAAGCACTGGCATCTAATGTCATTCCAGTCAACATGAGAGAGAGCGATGAGAAAGGGAGAGAGTGTGTGTGTGCTGGGATCTCTCTCCCGCTCCTCAGTGAGAAAATGGCTGGCTGCGTATAATGTTTTGGTTCCATTCCCTTTCTGGTATGCTCAGGGCGGGGGAGTTGGGAAGAATATACAACAAGAATGGAGTTTCTACCTCCTACCCTGTCTCCTTCTAACCTTTCAATGATTCAAGGTAGGACTGCAGATGAGTCAGGATGTCTTGAAATAATTGCCTGTTCCTGTGATTCTCTAGTCCTTTTCTTCCCTTTCTACACCGTCTCTTCTGTCTCTGCTTCTGAGGAACAATGGGGTCATTTCCTCTAGATGGTCGAGGAAATCAAGACGCACCTCTGGTATACAAACAAGAGGACATTGCCACAATTGAACATATGGTAGCAGACAGTTCTGTATAAAACATGTCGGACTGTTCCCGTTACATACAATTGTGTAGGATGTATTGCATAGTACATACAGTAAAAACAATATATAGGTGTACTGTGCAATCCAGTTGCTGTAGACTAGTAGTAAGACTGGATAAATGTTCAGGGACAGTGAAAAAAGTTTGTAATGTTCAATAACTGATTAATATTCATCAGAGATAGGTGCTCATAAGCGTTGAGTGAACTGTTGAACTGGTGTGCTGTCTGCCTCTGGTGTTCGATGTTGAAAGAGCTCTGGTTGGTGATATGCTGAACATGAACTACAGTATTATACTAACCAGGTAAATTGAACAATAACTCATATGCAAGGTACTGAACAAGAAAAATCCTGAAGTGAAATGCAATAGAAGGATATTATCAAAATTGAAAAAATCTACTGGTGTTTTTTCAGCACTGAGATTATTTTTGGCCGTGGACAGGTAATAATACTGTAGTTATAGTGCAGGTGGTGCTGTAGCTTTCAGATGCTCTCTTCTTTGCTTCAGGTTTAATCAGACGCTGTTGTTCAGTCTGGTTGTCTTGGGGATGAAAGTATGTGCCTCGTTTTCAGATGTTCCCTTTCCCCTCATCTCCGTTTTAATCAGGCACTGCTTTCTAGTCCTGTTGTCTCGGGGTGAAAGTGTAGCAGCATTCCTCCCTGTCTTCTCTCTGAACATAATCTCTTCCTCACACAAAACATTCATCTACCTTATTTTCTCTCCGTGTTGCTCCTTTATTTCTTCCAGGTGTTAAGGCCCTGTCTCGCTCACAGGCAGATGTGTTCGGGAAAAATGGCCTTTGTTTGGAGTTGTGCTGTTTTTCAAAAGAAAATATTCTCTTGGCTCTGTTCTCTGAAGACTTGAATAGACAGAGAAAACTAGAAAGAAAATTAGCTGAGAGAAATTGAGTGAGAGAAACAGAGATATATAGAGAGAGATACATTAACAGACAAGGTCAAATAATTAGGGCCATTGAAGCATCTATGTTAGTTTTGGACAGGAGATCTATGAAGTGGTTGTCTTGGCAACGTATGAACGGCAACGTCTATATGGCTTGAGTTTTGGCATTTGCTATAAGAACTTCCACAATTGAAGACCATTATTACATGAATACAACTCTCAGGTTTCTGTTCACAGTGCTTCTACTGGCAGAAACACACTCTGTGACTTGTGTAGTACTGGTACAAACCACAAGCAACACAATCATAGAGAATTATAATACTTTGCTTGGATTATAGAGACAATGTTACTGATGTATCAATTTGATCAACTGCATACCCAATAAATCACACTTCATCTGAATAATGTAAGGATTAATGACAGATTAAAAAACACATTAGGTATGTGGGTATGGCAGAATTATCCTGTTTTGTGTGTGTGTCAAAATGAAAAGGACTCTCTTAAACCTTTCCCACATCTCCCCTCTGGACATTCTCCCTTTTCCTGTAAGGAACTAAACTGAGATCCCATGTACTTGCAATGAAAAGTGACAGGAAATTGACTAAAACATTGGAAATCAATGGAAAGTAAATGCGCTCCTTAAGTACAAGTGAACAGCGGAGAGCGGCCTTATGTCTACCCCTCTCTCTCCCTCTCTATCTCTTCCTTCCTCTCTCCTTTTTTACCTTTCTCTCCCTCTCCCTCTCTCACACACACACTCCCTATCTCACTCCCTCCATCTCTGTCTCAGGCTGAGTCAATACCTGTACACAGTCGAGAAAAGATAGCTGATACGGCTTGTTAGTGGCTGGAGTGTATATGTGTGTGTGTGTGTGTGTGTGTGTGTGTGTGTGTGTGTGTGTGTGTGTGTGTGTGTGTGTGTGTGTGTGTGTGTGTGTGTGTGTGTGTGTGTGTGTGTGTGTGTGTGTGTGTGTGTGTGTGTGTGTGTGTGTGTGTGTGTGTGTGTGTGTGTGTGTGTGTGTGTGTGTGTGTGTGTGCGTGTGTGTGTGTGCGTGTGTGTGTGTGTCCAAATGGAGCAGTAAAGACAATCTATTCCCCAGTGCGGAGGCCAGGTCATTGTAAAGGATGCAGAGGAAGTGCCAAGGGAGTACTTCAGGCTGTGCCTGGCCATACGTTGCTCTGATTGGCTACTGTGATGAGGGATAGGTCATGTAGGCCTACCAGCCATCTCCTTTAAAGATGCACTCCGGGATCTTAATCATAATACATTTCTAACATATTGCACAAATTGGATTCGTAACATATCACACGAATTGCAAAATTCATATGATATCATACAAATTGCAAAATTCGTAACATATCACACGAAACGTAGTACACAACTGGATGATGTAGTACGCAAAAATGGGGACACGTTTTGGCTCATGAGCACCACATTCAAAACTATTGGCTGAAATTATACAAAAGTTTGAGAGTGCATCTTTAAGGTTTACCTTAGAGGAGATGCTCAGTACAGGTAGCCAAAGAATCTGTCTGACAGAGAACGGGGCGTTACGGCCATAATGTGTTGGGTTAGTTCAGTTCAACCTTGGTCTCTGAACACTGGGTCCCAGATGGTTAAGAGAATAGCAGTCCCTAATGCCATTTAACCCTTTCATCTGGGGACCTCCTAGCCTGAGGCACAGGGAGTATGCACTTGACATCTGCTCTGATGGGCTTTTATTGTCGAGGCTCCTGGCAAATTTTGGGCTGGATAATTTATACAACCACTCAGATGAACCATCAAAACCACAGATTTAATTGGATATAAAATAATGGTTCAGAATAGAATGTACAAAACAGAAGGGAGTAGAATCTTATAGAATAATAAGGATCAAGGAAACCAGGGTGTTTTCAGCAGTGTACAATTGCAGTCTACTTAAAATGACCATTTACAGCACAAAACATAATATAGCCTACAATTAAAAGTATACATCCAATGGTTTTGTTCAATCTGGGAGAAGAGCCATAGAGCCTGATTGTGTAACTTTCCTCTCCCCTTCAGAAGGACAGGGCCACATACAGATATCAATTATTTTCAAACGTATCATTTAGAGTCAGCAGCAAGGCACCTTTTGCAACAGAGAAGAAATATAACAACTAAGAGAGTGTGGGCAGGAAACGGGCATGTGGGCGTAGTCCTGAATGTGCCAAAGCGAAGGAAGCATATGTTGGAGGCAGAATCAAAACAATAAAGCTGATTTATACTTCTCTAAATGATGTTCCTGTAATCGAGTCAATTCTCTCCAAATCCATTTACCATGTTTGGAGAATGAGGCCCCGGGAGCGCTTTGATGATGTAATGCTCCATACAGGTTTAGAAGACTTTATTCTTAATCCAGACCTCCGTTGTCCCACAGGAGATCAATGGGGGTGGTGCCAGATCAATAGCATTACATACAAATCTATGTCACTTTCCCACCAAACTGTGCTGGCACATGATCTATCTCCCTACCAGCTGCCAAGCCGACTTCCACTGCAGGGCAAAGCAGGCTAGCTGACTCCAATAGACACTCACAATGGTAAACACGTGCATACTGCTGTCTTAGTTAATGAGAGGGACAACCAGAAAACATTGAAGGAAAAGAAAACGTTTGCATTCAAAATACAACATTAAATCATATTGCACATGAAATATGGAATACTTTGCTATATATTTTTTTTTACAAATGTGTCTTGCGTATTACTTTCATGTTTATTTTAAAGAGGAGTACATATGTTAATACTAGCTTTTTCACATGAAAGCTGTTATATATTATATATGAAGAAAGGTTAACAGTCTAAATATGTGGATTGTATAAAGAGAGAATGGGGATTGTGGGTAAAGAGCCCTGAGGAGTTGTGTTTTATGGTTCCTGGCTGTGGGACTATGTGTTTCCATGTTCACTGTGTAATGCCTGTGCTTTCATTACAGATAGAAGCATCATCTGGGGAAACCGTGGTTTAGGTGAAACAAAAATGAGAGAGAAGACCTTACTGTCAAAACAAGCGGAAGAGATACATATAAACAAAGATCTTTTTTTAAATAGGTCCCCTCTGTCATCTCCACCCCCCCCCCCTCCTGCACAGACTGGTATGAGTGTAACCATGCAGGGGTTAAATCCATTGCACCATAAAACCGGAGCTGTTCATAAAATGGAGGAATAAGAAGCAGAAATAATATTTCAAATATGATTAGTTCATCCGCAGGGCACCTTGTGCGATTGAGAATGGGGGTGAGAGGGGAGGGGGCATTGTGCACGGCGAGCAGTAAATTATATCTAGCCTTTGAATGATTCCTGCAGATCCTATTACGACAGTGAGGAGGGGGTGGAGGGGGCTGGGGGGAGAAGGGGCAGTTGGGAGAGAGAGAAGCAGCAGAACGAATCGGATGAATTCTGTTTCCAGCTGTCTGAATGGGGGTGGGGGGAGGGGTTGGGGGTGATGTGTGTTAGGGTCCAGCAGCAGCAGGGAGGTTGGCTAAGGGATGGGCAGGGAAGGGGTGAGACAATAAAATATGTATTTGTTCCCGATCCAAAAACACTGTCATGTTAACATACACTTACCAAAACACACACAAAATATATTTTGTCTTTGTTATTCACTCCATCTCTCCTCTTCCCACCAGCTCCCTTCAAAATGAGGAAAACAAAGTGCATGTATCCATCTTCTATCTCATTTGAACAGTCCCCCGCCCTCTGCTGCTGTGTACCCTGAATATTTGAGAGGCTCTTGTCTCCCATTCGTCATCTTGACTAGTGATATAGTAGCTGACACTAGCCGTTGCGTTAGTGTGCTGTTGCTGGAGATTGCCTTCGCAGGAGACATTCTGCATTTATTCACCCCACTCCTCTTTTTGGAGAGCAGTCACCCAAATATTGTGCATCATCAGTCCTTTTCCTCTCCAGGCGATTAAAACACACATAAGGAAAACCATCTCTGCAGCACTTTCCAGTTGTATGGTGTTCTGTGAAAAGAATATGTATACAGATAACAGAAGAGGCAATATAGTGCATTTATCTGGATGAACAATAATCATATTTGAGATAACTCTAACAACATCTTTGGTTGAATCTAACTGCTGCAAAAGTGTGTATCGGTTACGAGTCCACCATTAGTTCTTACCAGTGGAGGGGAGGAAGGCATGTGATCACACAAAGTAAGACTAGCTATATTGTTATTTGATAAGCTGATCAGTTTGATTTAAGACTTATCACTCCAAACCTCAGCAACTCAACCTCAATAATAGCTTACATGTCTGTTTTTAACATGCTTATTACATGCTTGAAATGATGCAATTCAGGATGAAACAACTTTATAATGCTATTCATTAACCATCAATCATGTCTAAAACTAATCCTACTCTCAGAGTGTGTTGAGCGGAGATCGTTTTATAGAAGAATTTACTGACACAACTGTTGACATCAGTCACTTGTTCCAGGAGCTCAACATTCTCTGGGTATGAGATATGTAAACAGGTGAGCTCTGATGAGATATGATTCTGTCAACCAGCATCACATTACACTACAGATGTAGGATCTTAATTTGAGTCACCTTGCTATAGCAGAAAAATAATCCTGCAGCAACAGGAAATGTGAATTATTATGTAGATTATAATTAATGGACATTTTTGTAGGGGAAAATCAAGCATTTCAGGAAAGTTCTCCTGCAAGAAGGTGATCAAATTAAGATCCTACATCTGTACATGTCATATGCCAGCTCCTAACCACAAAAATCTGCCCAATGACAGCAATTCCCTAACCACTCGCCAATGTACAGAGGGCCTGAGAAGATTCCACTCAGGTTGGAGTGGAATCAAATATCACACAGTATCAGTCCCCCACACTACTGTATATAACATGGGAAATAAAGGCTTTTCATATCAATGCAAAACTTACAGTGTGACCCAGAATGAGAGTAGGGAATGTTAGCCATGTGTTTTTACTCATGTAAAATGTGTTAAATTACCTCTTGCCTGTCCCTCTTGTCCAATGTCCCTGTTCTGTAAAAGCTGTTGTACTTAGGCATTAGAATATTAATTAAGTCCCATTTGAACGCAACGTGTTGGGAGGGATACAAAATGGGTGAGAGGGGCCGGACATTTAATGCAGAACATTAATAATAACAGGGGAGGAGCAGGGGGAAATTAAAATGAAGGAGTTCTGCACCCCACCTTCCACTTTAATTGCAAATTTGAATTTCCTATAATGGATTCTGACATCTCAAGTCACCAAAATCCATCATTCTGAAGGGTATTATTCCTCAATTAACCTGTCACCCCACCATGTCCCACGTCTTTCTGCGGGGCCTGTTGAAAAGAAATTAAGAATTTGAATTACCTTCAAATGTAAAGCAGATTGATAATTCACTCTCCCACACACACAGCCTTGTCTCTGCTCTCTACTTCCTATTCTGACTGCAGCACAGTGCCCTGCTCAGGGAGAGGGCCCCTGGCTGGTGAGACCGCAACTTTTCCATTCATTTGTAGTTATAACATTTCAATTCATTTTTTGACCTTGACGATTGCATCTCCTTTTCTGCAGCGAGTAGTGCAGTACACCAACATTATAAGTTTAACTGTGTTTTCTGCAACCTGAGCAGGTTATTCATGCTTTACTAACATAGTAGAGATGAAACACACATAATGTCATGAATAGGTCAGGATACGGAGTAATAAAGAAATGATTAATGATGGTAAGAATATAAAATGGTTGCCCTGATACAATATGCATGCTTTTCTTATATTCAGTGTGTTTCATATGCTATGTATCACTATATTTCTGTTTTGTCTGAGGTGAACCCCTGCTATCTTTGCTCCAGATGTAGATTTAATGAATAAATCACAGGTTCCTGTTCATCAGTGTAATGAATAGTGTTTCTGCTATCCTGGGTGTCACTGGGATGGTTTTATAGTATGGGCTAGGCCTAGGAAAGGTCTGCCCCCCAGTGAGCTCATAAGCTTGGCTTTGCGGTCGAGATCACTCCTACAATAAGCATATAGATTTTGAAATGGGGTTTCTTTGTAGAAAAAGATGTGTTGTGTAGGCCTATAGGATTCCTTTCTAACTGCTGGAATATACACACACATTCTGTCAAATGTCTGCTTAGCTTTTGACCAATGCACATTTTACAGTAATTCTCTCGAATGTTCTATCCTGACATTATTGTAGCCTACATTACTATGATTGAACAAACTGCTGTATATAAATCATATTCATTCACTATTAAAATGTCTGATTAGTCAACATATCTATGCTACTAGGTATTGTGTAGAGATGGTAACTTGTCATGTCTGGAGCTCCCCATCTCTTACCATGACTCTCTAAAACTTATTTGACTAAAACTCAGGTTGAAATGAAATGACAGGGGGAATAAAACAGAAAGATATTATATGGTTGTTTATTTCTATTGGAGTAAATCGGAATCTTTAATTGTCCATCATTTTTTCTTTTTCTAGGACATTGTGCTATTGGTTATTGTGTACCACAGTGGAAAGCATGTGCACCCAACATCCTTGAGAGAGCGAGAGAGCGAGAGCGAGAGCGAGAGAGAGAGAGAGAGAGAGAGAGAGAGAGAGAGAGAGAGAGAGAGAGAGAGAGAGAGAGAGAGAGAGAGAGAGAGAGAGAGAGAGAGAGAGAGAGAGAGAGAGAGAGAGAGAGAGATGGAGGACTGTGTACTTTCCCTCCTTCAATCTCCAGCTTTCATAACGAGCTTGACACACAAAAGGAGAAATTAATCAACAACCATTCAAATGCAACCTTGACATTACATGGTTTTCAACATTTTCAACCATTGCAGCAATTACTGTCTTTTATTAGAGTAAAGAGCCATTCACAAAGGGTTCGTTGTGGAACAAAGCCTGACAGCCAGTGTTTCCACACTGCTGATGCCCAGGAAGGTAAAGAGAGAGACGTCTTATTGACAACATCTTGTTTTGCTTTGGAACATTCAAACCTTTGTCTGGCTGCTTTTCTTATCAGTGTGCTGACAAGTTGTAACAATTATTTATTTCTCAATTAAATACGATGTCATTTTTTTCATCCTAATGAGTCAAATGCATTGTTTTCTTTCCACAATGTGGAATGAGATGTTTTACAAGACAAGAATAGATTACATTCAAAGCACCACTATAATCAACTATCTTGAGTAATGTTCTGTATACAATAGTGCAAAAGTGTCACCAGTTAGCAGTGTAGGCCTGGTTCTTTTGTGTTGTAAGGAGGCCTCTTCAAAAGGACTTATTTGTCCTGTTTCTCGTTTGACAGTCTGAAATCGAGAGTCTGCGTGATTAGAGATATATGAGTGATGTATTGAGAGGTTTGGGTGAGCTCCTACTAGATTCCACCAACCCCACATCCAAAGAAACAAGCAAAGGGCAGGTTTATGGGCTTCGGACAAGAGGAAAGTGTGGAGAGACATGGCAAATGATACCGAGCATAAAAATGAGCTGTAAAGATGGACAGAAAAAATGGACAAATTAAAAAGATAAGGCACCTGCCTTCTGGCGCAATACAAGACTAGCTGGCAGCCATGTAGCTGTTGATTCTTCTTTATTTTTGTAATCATTCAAATTTAATTAAAGGCTGGGGGAGAAAATGGCCTGAGCTGATGGTATAATGAGTTGCCAAGGGACATCTTTGTAATAATCTCAGTTTGTAACAAAGATGTTGCCAAGTCGTGGTTTGCTTGTGAGTCACTGGGCCTGTGTAGCCACATCCATTGCCCATAAAAATCCCATCGACCCTTAGGACTGAATTCCTTTTTACATAATTTTCAGATTTAACTGATTACTGTACTTCATTTTAGCTCTCAGCCCTAATCGCCAACAGGAAATTCAGGAAAAAGTGAAATCACAGCATTCGTCATTTGACAACGTCTCATTTATCTTTATAATAAATATCTTCATTTATTTTTTTCATCATTTATAATATATAATATAATAATATAATATAATAGTTTTTAAATGGTGCAGGAGCTACCTGGAGCCAGGCTCCTGTACCTTGGGTCAAAGAGAGAGCTAGGCTCCAGCATTTACAGGTCCAAGGAGAAATGTATGATAACAAGTATGATAAACTAAGGTTAGGGTTTGGGTTGACATAAAGCTAGGGTTAGGGTTGAAATGTTTGCAAATTTCTTGAAAATGAAATACAGAAATATCAAATTTACTTAAATATTCACATCTCTGTGTCAATACATGTTAGAATCACCTTCGGTAGTGATTACAGGTGTGAGGCTTTCTGGGTAAGTCTCAAAGAGCTTTGCACACCTGAATTGTACAATATTTACACATTATTCTTTAAAAACAATTCTGTCAAGTTGGTAGTCAATTATCGCTAGACAGACATATTTAAGTCCTGCCGAAGATTTTCAAGCCAATTTAAGTCCAAACTGTAACTCGGCCACTCAGGAAAATTCAATGTCGTCTTGGAAAGCAACTCCGGTGTACATTTGGCCTTGTGTTTTAGGTTATTGTCCTGCTGAAAGGGGAATTTATCTCCCAGTGTCTGGTGGAAGGTGGTGTCCTTCTTTGGACACTGTGCTGCTAACAAACCTCTAAATGAGTTTCAACGCCATACAACACACGTGGCCTCCAACTGCTCTTAAATGCAAGTAAAACTAAGTGTATGGTCTTCACCCGATTGCTGGCCACACCCTCCCACATTACTAGCATCACTACCCTGGACGGTCCTGACTTAGAATATGTAGACAACTACAGATACCTAGGTGTCTGGTTAGACTGTAAACTCTCCTTCCAGACTCACATTAAGCATCTCCAATCCAAAATTAAATCTAGAATTGGCTTCCTATTTTGCAACAAAGCCTCATTCACTCATTCCGCCAAACATACCCTCGTAAAATTGACTATCCTACCGATCCTTGACATCGGCGATGTCATTTACAAAATAGCCCCCAACACTCTACTCAGCAAACTGGATGTAGTCTATCACAGTGCCATCCGTTTTATCACCAAAGCCCCATAAACTACCCACCACTGCGACCTCTATGCTCTCGTTGGCTGGCCCTCCGCCGCCAAACCCACTGGCTCCAGGTCATCTATAAGTCTTTGCTAGGTGAAGCCCCGCCTTATCTTAGCTCACTGGTCACCATAGCAACAACCACCCGTAACACGTGCTCCATCAGGTATACTACACTGGTCATCCCCAAAGCCATCACTTACTTTGACCGCCTCTCCTTCCAGTTCTCTGCTGCAAATGACTGGAACGAATTGCAAAAATCTCTGAAGCTGGAGTCTTATATCTCCCTCTCTAACTTTAAGCATCAGCTGTCAGAGCAGCTTACCGATCACTGTACCTGTACACAGCCTATCTGTAAATAACACACCCAACTACCTCATCCACATTATTACTTACCCTCTTGCTCTTGCACCCCAGTATCTCTACTTGCACATCATCATCTGCACATATATCACTCCAGTGTTAATGCTAAATGTAATTATTTCACCTCTATGACCTATTTATTGCCTACCTCCCTACTCTTTTACATTTTCACACACTGTGCATAGATCTTTCTATTTTTCTTTTCTTTTGTGTTATTGACTGTACGTTTGTTTATGTGTAACTCTGTGTTGTTGTTTTTGTCCACTGCTATGTTTTATCTTGGCCAGGTCGCAGTTGTAAATGAGAACTTGTTCTCAACTGGCCTACCTGGTTAAATAAAGGTGAAATAAATACAAATATTGATACACTATCCAAAGTCTTCACCATGCTCAAAGGGATAACCTGTGTCTGCCGATAGGTGCCCTTCTTTGCGAGGCATTGGAAAACCTCCCTGGTCTTTGTGGTTGAATCTGAGTTTGGAATTCACTGCTTGACTGGAGGACCTTACAGACAATTGTGTGGGCTACAGAGATGAGGTAGTAATTCAAAATACTTATGAATACTTATTGACTCAAGACATTTCAGCTTTTTATTTTTTATTAATTGGTTAAAAAAAAAATCTAAAAACATAATTCCACTGACATTATGGTGTATTGTGTGTAGGCCAGTGACACAACATATTTCAATCTGTCACACAACAGAATGTAGAAAAAGTCAAGGGGTGTGAATTCTTTCTGAAGGCACTGTATATATAAAAAACATTTAAAAACTACAACTAAAGACGCACAAATGAGGCAATACAACTAAAGAATAATAATATGAGGGTGTGTGTAGAGTAGAGGTCGACCGATTATGATTTTCAACGCCGATACCGATACCGATTATTGGACGGCCAAAAAAAGACGATACCGATTAATCAGACGATTTTTTTAAATGTTATATATTTGTACACAGCCAATATATATATATAATGGCAATTACAATAATACTAAATGAACAACTAACACTTTTATTTAACTTAAAATATAATACATAAATAAATCTATTCAGTCTATCTATTTAGTCTCAAACAAATAATGAAACATGTTCAATTTGGTTTAAATAAGGCAAAAACACAGTGTTGGAGAAGAAAGTAAAAGTGCAATATGTGCCATGTAAAAAAGCTAACGTTTAAGTTCCTTGCTCAGAACATGAGAACATATGAAAGCTGGTGGTTCAATATTCCCAGTTCTTCTATTCCCAGTTAAGAAGTTATAGGTTGTAGTTATAGGAATTATGACGTGTCGACTATTTATCTCTATACCATTTGCATTTCATATACCTTTGACTATTGGATGTTCTAATAGGCACTTTCGTATTGCCAGCCTAATCTCAGGAGTTGATAGGCTTGAAGTCATGCAAGCATTGCTAAGAGCTGCTGGCAAACATAGTAAAGCCTGCTGCCACCTACCACTGCTCAGTCAGACTGCTCTATCAAATCATAGACTTAATTATAATATAATAAAGACAGAAATATGAGCCGTTGCCCATTAATATGGTCAAAACCGGAAATAATAATTTCAAAAACAAAAAGTTTATTCTTTCAGTGAAATATGGAACCGTTCCTTATTTTATCGAATGGGCGGCAACCCTAAGTCTAAATATTACTGTTACATTGCACAACCTTCAATGTTATGTCATAATTATGTTAATGTTTAGCAAATTAATTCGCAACGAGCCAGTAGGCCCAAACTGTTGCATATACACTGTCTCTGCGTGCAATGAACACAAGAGAAGTGACACAATTTCCCTAGTTAATATTGCCTGCTAACATTCATTTATTTGAACTAAATATGCAGGTAAAACAATATGTACATCTGCATATTGATTTTAAGAAAGGCATTGATGTTTATGGTTAGGTACATTCGTGCAATGCCCCAGTGGCATTAAATTGGTAATACCAAAAGCTTATATTGATTTGGAAGAGTTCCAGTGTTGTGTTGGAAAGTCATAGCCAGCTAGCTAACATAGCATCCCTCTGAGCAGGGTGTTTCAGTAGGCTAAACTAGC
Source organism: Oncorhynchus gorbuscha (assembly GCF_021184085.1). Classification (NCBI taxonomy): domain Eukaryota; kingdom Metazoa; phylum Chordata; class Actinopteri; order Salmoniformes; family Salmonidae; genus Oncorhynchus; species Oncorhynchus gorbuscha. Next base: position 17,036,248 of record NC_060176.1, read on the forward strand.
TAGCTGCATTTGCTAGCTAAGTAAGTGAAACTGAAAGTGAAAAAAAACGAGAAAATCTCACTCTCTATTTCCCTTTTGCTTCTCCTTCATTTTGGAAGAAATTAATTTGTTCAAAACAGTTCAACTACTCACCACATTTTATACACTGCAGTCCTAGCTATCTGTAGCTTATGCTTTTAGTACTAGATTAATTCTCTGATCCTCTTTGGGCTGAGATCCCGCTAACGGGATCGATATGACAACAGCCAGTGAAAGTGCAGGGCATCAAATTCAAAACAACAGAAATCCTATAATTAAAATTCCTCAAACATACAAGTATTTTACACCATTTTAAAGATACACTTCTTGTTAATCCCACCACAGTGTCCGATTTCAAAAAGGCAATGGAACTCAAGCTAACTCTCACCCGAACGTGCGTGGCAAGCTCGTGGCTCTCTGGCAGACCTCTGACTCATTCCCCTCTACTTCACAGTAGAAGCATCAAACAAGGTTCTAAAGACTGTTGATATCTAGCGGAAGCCTTAGGAAGTGCGTTTGACCCCATAGACACTACATTCGATAGGGAATCGGAACTACAAACCTCAGATTTCACACTTTCTGGTTGGATTTTTTCTCAGGTTTTTGCCTGCCATATGAGTTCTGTTATACTCACAGACATCATTCAAACAGATTTAGAAAGTTCAGAGAATTTTCTATCCAAATAATATGCATATATTATCAACTGGGTAATCCCAGCCTGCCAAACTCTGCCCTAATTCAGACAGTGCCGGCCAATTGTGAACCACCTCATGGGTCTCCCGGTCACGACACAGCCTGGGATTGAACCCGGGTCTGTAGTGATGCCTCAAGCACTGTGATGCAGTGCCTTAGACAACTGCGCCACTGGGGAGGCCTGACAACTGCGCCACTCTAGGCCAAAAACAGTATTTTAATAAATGATTTGGTTCCGTGATTATATTTAATATACAGTGGGGCAAAAAAGTATTTAGTCAGCCACCAATTGTGCAAGTTCTCCCACTTAAAAAGATGAGAGAGGCCTGTAATTGTCATCATAGGCACACTTCAACTATGACAGACAAAATGAGAAAAAAAATCCAGAAAATCACATTGTAGGATTTTTTATGAATTTATTTGCAAATTATGGTGGAAAATAAGTATTACTGTTTTGCCCCACTATAGTTTAATCTAAGAAGGACACTTTTTTAAATGTTTTAAAATGTACAGTTTTATGAAATTCACTGAGGAGGATGGTCCTCCCCTTCCTCCTCCGAGGGGCCTCCACTGACTGGGATGTGAACATTAAGCTACTGTTAGGATTAGGGTTGAACATAAGGCTAGGGTCAGGCCTACACTCTTAGAAAAAAGAGTTCCAAAAAAGCTCTTCGGCTGTCCTCATAGGAGAACCATTTTTTGGTTCCAGGTAGAACAATTTTGGGTTCCATGCAGAACACTCTGTGGAAAGGGTTCTACATGGAACCCAAAATGGTTCTACTTAGAAACAAAGGGGTTCTACCTGGAACCATCAAGGGTTTTTCAAAGGGTTCTCCTATGGGAGCCGCCAAAAAACACTTTTAGGTTCTAGATAGGACCTTTTTTCCTAAGTGTGTAGCATAACCCTAACCCTAATCTTGGCATAAGGCAAATATGGCTCCTCCACATTTGAATTCCCATTCAACCCCTGGTGATATCCAAAATGAGAGACATGACGCTATTATCACCAAGAGCAGAGATGGCACAAGGCAACGTCACAAGGTAAACAACAGTACGTCAACCTAAAAACAGAAGACACTTTTAACTAAAGCTGTCAACACACAGACCTATTTGCATGCAGTGCTTCCACTAGATTCCTGCTCAATAATATTGACAAGACATTGCAATGTCAAAGGTGAATATTTCAAAACATGAAAAATAAGGAAAGGCTTTTATTGAATCTCACAAATTTGCACAAATTCCAGCCTCTGAGGCATCAGCCTAATCCGAACTTGTTGTTACACAATCCACTAAACTCTGCAGGGGATTATGTTGCACAGCATTCAATAGTCTACTGTGAAGTGATTAAAGCCTGTCTCTCCTGGACTGGTGATAATCAATCTAACCTTCATACATTGACTATTTATCCAACCGGAACATTTACTGCATATGCAGAAAATTAATAAGAACTGGAAATTGATAACTACAATGGATAGTGGCATGATATGCACAGAATAGGGAAAACAACAAGGTGTGTGTAAAATATCCTTTGAGATTATCAGGAAAGGTTATGGATGAATGTGATTTGCAAGCAGCTTTTTATTGGTTTGTGTTGCACTGCATTAGCAAAACAGAGATCTCACAGGCATGCAATATTGTCGTTGTGAATTAAACAGTTTCCTCTAGGCAAGCAGATTTTAACAATTTGTCTAGTTCCCGTTGTGACGCAGGGTCTTATAAATGTTTATGAGGCTCAGAAGCTCTGCAGTTCACAGCACATTATAAGAAATAATATTGTTAGCAATCAGTTTCAGTATCTCTTATTCATCATGCACCCTGATAGCCGTTTAAGGCCATGGAGTTTAAGGCAGGAAACAAATATGCTCATAATAAACAGGAATAGAGGGAAGGCAATTTTCAAGTCAATAATCGAGTAATATAGCAATCATGCGGCTTTCAGCACGCTTTGCCTTATGATTCTCAACATGAACACATTCCAAGCTTACTGGGCAGAGAGGAGCAGCATATAACTATCAATATATTCTGCCCATTACTTTCTATTCTTCATAAAACAAAGGACCTTCGGAAATTCAATTTCAATAAAGTGTCCTATATTTGCAAGGGAAAGAGGTTCCAAGGAGATGAAACCACTGTGCAGGCAGAATGTTATGAGAACATCAGACCACATGGGCTATTTTCAGTTGTAAGGGCCAGACATAAAGGCAAAGTGTGATATCACTGACCATACCTGGAATAAGGTGCAAGTAGAACAATTCTAATTATAATAACACAATCTGGACATTCCATTTTCTGATCTGTACAGGTACAGTGGTAGCCTATAGAGAAATCTGGAATAGATAATAACTTCGTTTTTTGTTGATTTTAATATTGCATTTAGCATTATACATGTATGACTGTCACTAAAACAAATAGTTCTACTTTAATTCATCACTGCCTAAAAAGGTTGCCACACTCAAACAATATTAGCATCTGTCAGTCCCAAACGACAAAGGACAACAAAGGGGACAGTCCAACGGACAGTTATGCATGCTCGTCATAACCGCTAGTTCGCTGTGCAAGTTTCCATGGAAATCTGGGACTTTCACTCTCAAAACAAAATTGGTTCACGCCTCCTAGTGGCAATGTTTACACTGTGATTGGTTCTAAAGACAACGCGCTTCACAAAATCATTGCCCGATTGGCTAGTATCTCTTTTGGAAGTGGAACTGACAGGATGTGCAGGTGCAGAAGCGGGAGATGGGGGCTTCCAGGCGGGTAACGTTAGAATCTGGTGACAGCGGTTAAAAACGGAACATAATAAGTTTACCACTGCATTTTAATGCAAAGTAGAAGGGAGACTTTCACTTGCTGAAAGTTGATTAAATCTGTGCAAGGCGCCTCATAAAGCCACTTGGCATATCCGAAACCGAATGAAATGATAAGCAGCCGGAGTGCAACAGGTAATGAAGACAACACAACCATGTTAGCTAGCCAGCTAACGGAATGAGCCACATAATGATATAGCTATAAGCTAACGTTACCTATTTGGCTGCCAACGATAGGCGACCTCGTGGTCTTTCAAGAAGTTGATACTGCCTGTGGGTTTATAGCCATATCCTGGAGAACACTTGTGTCACTGTTTGTCAAAGTAGCTAGCTGGGTTGCTGCTACTATCTATCCATTTCACTCAGGAGATCTTGCTGAGGCTCGTGATGCAAAACACTGCCACAAAGATTTGTAATGAAGGTTGTGCCTCAGATAGGTGCGTGCTTTTAGCAGTTTGTGAAGTTAGCTAGTTCTAAATGTAATGTAAATGCTTTAGCCAGATTTGTTAATGAACTAAACATTTTATACAAACCTGTGGCTAAACCTCCCGTTAAAGAGATATTTGATCTCTTTCTCACTCTCTTGCTCTCCTCTTGCTTTCTCTCTCCATCTCGATCTGGAGTTGGTTCAATCTAATCCAGAATATGATTTGGTCAGAAGTGAGATAAGAAAGATTGGGGGTGGTGTTGTGTAAACATCAATATGAATTATATGGACAGCACCACCACTATCAAGATCATTCTCCAGGTCAAGGCTACTCTGCAGCAAGATATGATTTATTCTCATTTCCTTTTTCATTACTTAAAATCTTACAGAAGATTTTGATGCAGCTCACTCACACATACCCACAAATAGTTGTTTTAAACCTCTGAGTTTTGGGCATTTTCATTTGTTCTTTCCCCAAATCTCACCTGCTCCTTTGGTGCACAGTTTCTCTTTATCTGCCATTGTTATAACTTATTAGTTGTCGGAGTGAAATGTGTTTTATAGGCCGCTCCTCAAAGAGAGGCTATGCTCCCTAGATTAATTACTGCTGTTAGAGAGAATATAACAAGGCATTGTGGTCTGAAGCAAGGGACTCTGGGTAAGTTTTTCAGCACATAATTAAAAATGATGAAGTGAAAAACAAGGGCTTTACGCACCTGAGGATTCAGGTATGTTATTAAAGCCATTTATTGTGTGGGCTGCTGCACTTCTCGACAGTCACAGTCCCTATGAGAGTAGCTGACGAGCATCAGTGGCCAGCTCAGACACTGATGCCCGCACTGAAATCCCATCCCTGTTTTTTTTTTACGGCGTCTCTCTCAACATGGTACTGTAGGCAATGTCACAATTTTCTGTTTTAGTTAAAGGTTTGTCATTGTGTCCATGCATCAGTTGTGTTGATGGTAATATGTGTTTATTTGTGTTGATAGATTACCAGTCAGAAACTCCTGGTGGAATTCCGGACCCTTTACCACAAGCGCCTTCAACGCATTGACCAATCAGATCACAGCCGGGAGGAGGCTCTGCAGGTAAACTGGTAATGGCGGTGACGCTCCTTGGATGTTTGGATGTGATGGGGCAAGTGTGTTATTTCCACTAATGAACCGATCTTGCAATGTGATGCATACGTGTGAGGATAAGCTAGAAAATGGTTAGGCCTACGTTATGATACAGACACTTAGTGACAGGCCTTTTATGGCAACTGTAACTGCTGGCCCTGCATGTGAAGTCTGAGGAGGGACAACAGACTGGACCTGACAAGGGCAGGGAGGAAACTTGGTGTTTTAGAGACTTATAATGCTATTAGCCTAGCGCATGGCTGCTAAAAGGTATAGTGCCATAATGAAAGCATGACAGGTTGATCAATGTTGTTAAGAGAATTACTGTCTTTACATCAAAAAGCTTTTTGGGTTATTTTTTAACTATCCCATTAAGTGGCCTTTATTGAATATCTTTACATCTCGGGAAAATGTACCTTTTAGCCGATGCTCATCAGTAAAAGTGGAATAAAATATTTGTTATGACGTAAAAAGTAATTTCCCTACCTGTGCATGCTCTTAGTCCTTGTAAGTCTATTACTAATTCATTTTCCTTCTCAACATTTAAAGATTTTTCATATTCATCTCCACTAAAGAATGAGGGAAGTGATGAGGATGAGCCAATTCCGCTGCTCTCTCGCTCCCTCTTTGCATGTCATGTCAGTGGCTATGGGATGGGGTTGGCTGTGTGGGTGGGGGGGTGGCTGCACACCTTGAGGACTGGGCTTGATGACGGCTGATGAAAGTTTTAGTGAGCCAAGCTTGTCTCTTTGACTCTAATCACCAGAGGAAAGCTCCTTCTCTCAGAAGTATCCTCTCCATGGTCGAAGCAATGGCAGAGTTTGGAAACAACACAGCTTCTCATTTCAACTGCATTTATCTTTGGTTTGGGGAAATCCTGTTTGATTCACACGGCCTCTGACAGCCTCTGCTCTGGAAACACAAAACAAGCCTTTTAGAACTCTTGTCAAGGATTCAAAGAAGGACTAGTACAGTATATTAACATCTCTATTGCCTGTCCTATAATAGCGCTGTTTTGAAAGCAGTGAGCTAAGAGTTGAATTAGATTACATAGCATACACTATCTAATTTACTTGATAATTATCATCAGAAGGGTATGTCAAACTCATTTAGGTATTTTCAAAATGATCTCTATCCAGTTCTGTAAGTTCAAAAATGTTTAACTTATCCTGTAGTACGTACAGTGCATTCAGGAAAAGTATTCAGACCCCTTGACCTTTTCCACATTTTGTTACATTACAGCCTTATTCTAAAATTGATTTAATTATGTTTTTCCCTCATCAATCTACACACAATACCCTATAATGAAATGGAAAACAGGTTTATAGACATGAATGCACATTTATTAAAAATAAAAAACACAGAAACCTTATTTAAGTAAGCATTCAGAGCCTTTGCTATGAGTCTTGAAATTGAGCTCAGATGCATTCTGTTTCCATTGATCATCCTTGAGATGTTTCTACAACTTGATTGAGTCCACTTGTGGTAAATTCAATTGATTGGACATGATTTGGAAAGGCACACAGTGCATGTTGACAGTTGACAGTGCATGTCAGAGCAAAATCCAAGCCATTAGGTCGAAGGAACTGTCTGTAGAGCTCAGAGACAGTGTCGAGGCACAGACCTGGGGAAGGCTACCAAAAAATGTCTGTAGCATTGAAGGTCCCCAAGGACACAGTGGTCTCCATTCTTAAATGGAAGACGTTTGGAACCACCAAGACTCTTCCTAGAGCTGGCTGCCCGGCCAAACCTTCCAGAAGGACAACCATCTCTGCAGCACTCCACCAATCAGGCCTTTATGCTAGAGTGGCCAGACAGAAGCCACTCCTCAGTAAAACGCACATGACAGCATGCTTGGTGTTTGCCAAAAGGCACCTAAAGGACTCACAGACCATGAGAAACAAGATTCTCTGGTCTGATGAAACCAATATTGAACTCTTTGGCCTGAATGCCAAGCGTCATGTCTGGCACCATCCCTACGGTGAAGCATGGTGGTGGCAGCATCATGCTGTGGGGATGTTTTTCAGTGGCAGGGACTGGTAGACTAGTCAGGATCGAGTAAAAGATGAATGGAGCAAAGTACAGAGAGAACCTTGAAAACCTGCTCAGGACCTCAGACTGGGGCGAAGATTCACCTTCCAACAGGACAACGACCCTAAGCACACAGCCAAGACAAAGCAGGAGTGGCTTCGGGAGAAGTCTCTGCATGTCCTTGTGTGGCCCAACCAGAGCCTGGACTTGAACCCAATCGAACATCTCTGGAGAGACCTGAAAATAGCAGTGCAGCGGCACTCTCCATCCAACCTGACCGAGCTTGAGAGGATCCCCAAATACAAGTGTACCAAACTTGTATCGTCATACCCAAGAAGACTTAAGGGTGTAATCGCTGCCAAAGGTGCTTCAACAAATTACTGACCTGTTTTGCTTTGTCGTTATGGGGTATTGTGTGTAGATTATTTAATACATTTTAGAATGGATTTTAGAATAAGGCTGTAATATTTCCAAAATGTGGAAAAAGTCAAGGGGCCTGAATACTTTCTGAATGCTCTGTAAGCGTAGAGTAGACCCATGGCCTGTAAGGACCTTTATTGATGGCTTGTAGACTGTCCTCTGCTCTCTGCCTCAGTACCAGTATGTGTGTAGTGGTGTCTCTTGGACCCCATATCTCCTCTGGTCTCCCTGGTCTCAGTGGGCCATATATCTGGCCATATTGAGAAGCCCCAACAGCCGTTGTTTCCAAGTGACCATTTTCGCCATCATTTAGGGAGTGTAAACAGTGGTCCACATTGTAAAAAAGATTCCCTCCTCCCCCTTTCCTACCACAAAGACTTCAGCTACCATGCTTTAATAGAGTAACATCTCTTAACCTGACAGAGACTGAAGAGTCGAGCTGCTCCCCAGTGCATTGTGGGTACACACACATGTTGGCGATATGAGGTTTCTCTTTGACCAATGGAAGGACAAGCCCAGGCTTGATCAATGTATTCTAACATTTCAAACCTCACAGCTAGTCCTAATCAGTATCAGTGAATAACAGAGAGAAGCTATGTGAGGTCTTTGGCTTTACTGGACATTGTGTGATGTGACTTCTTCCACATTTAAGAAAATAAATGATTGATTACTATCTCTCACAAGTGCAGTTATGATCCAGTGGTGTTGAGGGATGCCATCCCTTCAATATCTTCTCAAGGAAGATAGGGGCTTGGAGGGGGAGTGTGTAAGTTAAAGCGGTCATCCCCCTCTTCAAAGGGGGAGACACTCTAGACCCAAACTGTTACAGACCTATATCTATCCCACCCTGCCTTTCCAAGGTCTTCGAAAGCCAAGTTAACAAACAGGTCCCCGACCATTTCGAATCCAATCGTACTTTCTCCGCTATGCAATCTAGTTTCCGAGCTGGTCATGGGTGCACCTCAGCCACGCTCAAGGTCCTAAACGATATAACCGCCATCGATAAAATAAAATGCTGTGCAGCTGTATTCATCGACCTGGCCAAGGCTTTCGACTCTGTCAATCACCTGATTCTTATTGGCAGACTCAACAACCTTGGTTTCTCAAATGACTGCCTCGCCTGGTTCACCAACTACTTCTCAGACAGAGTTCAGTGTGTTAAATCGGAGGGCCTGTTGTCCGGACCTCTGGCAGTCTCTGTGGGGGTGCCACAAGGTTAAATTCTCGGGCCGACTCTTTTCTCTGTGTATATCAATGAAGTCGCTCTTGCTGCTGGTGATTCTCTGATCCACCTTTACGCAGACGACACCATTCTGTATACTTCTGGTCCTTCTTTGGACACTGTGTTAACAAACCTCCAGACGAGCTTCAATGGCATACAACTCTCCTTCCTGTGCCTCAAACTGGTCTTAAATGCAAGTAAAACTAAATGCATGCTCTTCAACCGGTCGCTGCCCGCAACTGCCTGCCCGTCTAGCATCACTACTCTGGAAGGTTCTGACTTAGAATATGTGGACAACTACAAATACCTAGGTGTCAACTCAACTTCCAGACTCACATTAAGCATTTCCAATCCAAAACGAGATCTAGAATCAGCTTCCTATTTCGCATCAAAGCATCCTTCAGTCATGTTGCCAAACATACCCTCGTAAAATTGACTATCCTACCGATCCTTGACTTCGGCGATGTCATTAACAAAATAGCCTCCCAACACTCTACTCAGCAAATTGGATGCAGTCTATCACAGTGCCATCCATTTTGTCACCAAAGCCCCATATACTACCCACCACTGTGACCTGTACAGTCGTAGCCAAAAGTTTTGAGAATGACACAAATATTAATTTTCATAAAGTCTGCTGCCTCAGTTGTATGATGGCAATTTGCATATACTCCAGAATGTTATGAAGAGTGATCAGATTAATTGCAAAGTCCCTCTTTGCCATGCAAATGAATCCCCCAAAAACATTTCCCCTGCATTTCAGCCTTGCCACAAAAGGACCAGCTGACATCATGTCAGTGATTCTCTCGTTAACCCAGGTGTGAGTGTTGACGAGGATAAGGCTGGAGATCACTCTGTCATGCTGATTGAGTTCGAATAACAGACTGGAAGCTTCAAAAGGAGGGTGGTGATTGGAATCATTGTTCTTCCGCTGTCAACCATGGTTACCTGCAAGGAAACTTACCATCATCATTGCTCTGCACAAAAAGGGCTTCACAGGCAAGGATATTACTGCCAGTAAGATTGCACCTAAATCAACCATTTATCGGATCATCTAGAACTTCAAGGAGAGTGGTTCAAATGTTGTGAAGAAGGCTTTGGGGCGCCCAAGAAAGTCCAGCAAGTGCCAGGACCGTCTCCTAAAGTTGATTCAGCTGCATGATCGTGGCACCACCAGTACAGAGCTTGCTCAGGAATGGCAGCAGGCAGGTGTGTGTACACCTGCACGCACAGAGAAGCGAAGACTTTTGGATGATGGCCTGGTGTCAAGAAGGGCAGCAAAGAAGCCACTTCTCTCCAGGAAAAACATCAGGGAAAGACTGATATTCTGCAAAGGGTACAGGGATTGGACTGCTGAGGACTGGGGTAAAGTCATTTTCTCTGATGAATCCCTTTCCGATTGTTTGGGGCATCTGGAAAAAAGCTTGTCCGGAGAAGACAAGGTGAGCGCTACCATCAGTCCTGTGTCATGTCAACATAAAGCATCCTGAGACCATTCATGTGTGGGGTTGCTTCTCAGCCAAGGGAGTGGGCTCACACACAATTTTGCCTAAGAACACAGCCATGAATAAAGAATGGTACCAACACATCCTCCAAGAGCAACTTCTTCCAACCATCCAGGAACAGTTTGGTGGCGAACAATGCCTTTTCCGGCATGATGGAGCCATAAGTGGTTCGGGGAAAAGACATCGATATTTTTGGTCCATGGCCAGGAAACTCATCAGACCTTAATTCCATTGAGAACTTGTGGTCAATCCTCAAGAGGCAGGTGGACAAACAAAACCCCACAAATTCTGACAAACTCCAAGCATTGATTATGCAGGAATTTTATTTTTTCTTTGACCTTTATTTAACTAGGCAAGTCAGTTAAGAACAAATTCTTATTTTCAATGACGGCCTAGGAACAGTGGGTTAACTGCCTGTTCAGGGGCAGAACGACAGATTTTTACCTTGGGGATATGAACTTGCAACCTTTCAGTTACTAGTCCAATGCTCTAACCACTAGGCTACCCTGCTGCCCCAAGAATGGGCTGCCATCAGTCAGGAGGTGGGCAAGAAGTTAATTGACAGCATGCCAGAGTGGATTTCAGAGGTCTTGAAAGAAGGGTCAATACTGCAAAAATGGACTCTGCATGAACTTCATGTAATTATACTTTAGTATTCCGTAGTAACGGCTGACAAAAATATCTAAAGACACTGAAGCAGCAAGCTTTGTGGAAGTTTGCGTCATGTGGAATATTGCGTCATTCTCAAAACTTTTAGCCACGACTGTATGCTCACGTTGGGTGGACCTCGCTTCATATTCGTCACCATACACACAGGCTCCAGGTCATCTATCAAATCAAATGGATTCATATAGCTCTTCGTACATCAACTGATATCTCAAAGTGCTGTACAGAAACCCAGCCTAAAACCCCAAACAGCAAGCAATGCAGGTGTAGCAGGAAAAACTCCCTAGAAAGGCCAAAACATAGGAAGACACCTAGAGAGGAACCAGGCTATGAGGGGTGGCCAGTCCTCTTCTGGCTGTGCCGGGTAGAGATTATAACAGAACATGGCCAAGATGTTCATAAATGACCAGTATTGTCAAATAATAATAATCACAGTAGTTGTCGAGGGTGCAGCAAGTCAGCACCTCAGGAGTAAATGCCTTTTCATAGCCGATCATTAAGAGTGTCCCTACCACTCCTGCTGTCTCTAGAGAGTTGAAAACAGCAGGTCTGGGACAGGTAGCACGTCCGGTGAACAGGTCAGGATTCCATAGCCCTAGGCAGTTAGGGTTAGGGTTAAAGTTAAAACTGGAGCAGCAGCACGGCCAGGTGGACTGGGGACAGCAAGGAGTCATCATGCCAAGTAGTCCTGAGGCATGGTCCTAGGGCTCAGGTCCTCCAAGAGAAAGAGAGAATTAGAGAGATCATACTTAAATTCACACAGGACACCGGATAAGACAGGAGAAGTACTCCAGATATAACAAACTGACCCTAGCCCCCCACACATAAACTACTGCAGCATAAATACTGGAGGCTGAGACAAGAGGGGTCAGGAGACACTGTGGCCCCATCCGATGATACCCCGGACAGGGCCAAACAGGAAGGATATAACCCCACCCACTTTGCCAAAGCACAGCCCCCACACCACTAGAGGGATATCCTCAACCACCATCTTACCATCCTGAGACAAGGGCCGAGTATAGCCCACAAAGATCTCCGCCACGGCACAACCCAAGGGGGGGCGCCAACCCAGACAGGAAGATCACGTCAGTGTCTCAAGTGACTCACCCCTCCTAGGGACGGCATGAAAGAGCACCAGTAAAGCCAGTGACTCAGCCCCTGTAATAGGGTTAGAGGCAGAGAATCCCAGTGGAGAGAGGGGAACCGGCCAGGCAGAGACAGCAAGGGTGGTTCGTTGCTCCAGAGCCTTTCCGTTCACCTTCACACTCCTGGGCCAGACTACACTCAATCATATGACCCACTGAAGAGATGAGTCTTCAGTAAAGACTTAAAGGTTGAGACCGAGTCTGCGTCTCTCACATGGGTAGGCAGACCATTCCATAAAAATGGAACTCTATAGGAGAAAGCCCTACCTCCAGCTGTTTGCTTAGAAATTCTAGGGACAATTAGGACGCCTGTTTCTTGTGACCTTGCGTACGTGTAGCTATGTAAGGCAGGACCAAATCTGAGCGATAGGAAGGAGTAAGCCCATGTAATGCTTTGTAGGTTAGCAGTAAAAGCTTAATCAGCCCTTGCCTTAACAGGAAGCCAGTGTAGGGAGGCTAGCACTGGAGTAATATGATCAAATATTTTGGTTCTAGTCAGGATTCTAGCAGGTGTATTTAGCACTAACTGAAGTTTATTTAGTGCTTTATCCGGGTAGCCGGAAAGTAGAGCATTGCAGTAGTCTAACCTAGAAGTAACAAAAGCATGGATTAATTTTTCTGCATCATTTTTAGACAGAAGTTTTCTGATTTTTGCAATGTTACGTAGATGGAAAAAAGCTGTCCTTGAAACAGTCTTGATATGTTCTTCAAAAGAGAGATCAGGGTCCAGAGTAACGCCGAGGTCCTTCACAGTTTTATTTGAGATGACTGTACAACCATCAAGATTAATTGTCAGATTCAACAGAAGATCTTTTGTTTCTTGGGACCTAGAACAAGCATCTCTGTTTTGTCTGAGTTTAAAAGTAGAACGTTTGCAGCCATCCACTTCCTTATGTCTGAAACACAGGCTTCTAGCGAGGGCAATTTTGGGACTTCACCGTGTTTCATTGAAATGTACAGCTATGTGTCATCCGCATAGCAGTGAAAGTTAACATTATGTTTTCGAATGACATCCCCAAGAGGTAAAATATATAGTGAAAACAATAAAATCCTTGAAAAAAATATACAAGTCTTTGCTAGGTAAAGCCCTGCCTTATCTCAGCTGACTGGTCACCATAGCAACACCCACTCCAGCAGGTATATTTCACTGGTCACCCCCAAAGCCAACTCCACCTTTGGCTGCCTTTCCTTCCAGTTCTCTGCTGCCAATGACTGGAACGAATCGCAAAAATCACTGAAGCTGGAGACTCATATCTCCCTCACTAACTTTAAGCATCAGCTGACAGAGCAGCTTACACATTATTTTACCTTTACATAGCCCATCTGTATATAACACACCCAACTACCACATCCCCATATTGTTATTTATTTTTTCTGCTCCTTTGCACCCCAGTATCTCTACTTGCACATGCATCTTCTGCACATCTATCACTCAAGTGTTTAATTGCTAAACTGTAATCATTTCACCACTACGGCCTATTTATTGCCATACCTACCTAATCTTACTTCATTTACACACACTGTATGTATACTTTTCTATTGTGTTATTGACTATACGTTTGTGTCGCTTTACTTTATCTTGGCCAGGTCACAGTTGTCAATGAGAACTTGTTCTCAACTGGCCTACCTTGTTAAATAAAGGTGAAATATATTGAAAAGACTGCTTTAGCAAAGGCCGCACTCTGTCAATCCACAGGGATCCTAATGCTTGATGCTTCTAACTATGAACTGTGTGTGTATGTGTGTGTGCTCCTTAGGAGACAGAGGAGATGTTGAGAGAAGGGTGTGATGAAGAACTGTCTGTTTGTGGTTGGCTGATGTGGCAGACGGCGTGCGTTTGGGTGATACTTGATCTGATGTTAATGTGCTGCCGTGTGTGAGGGAGGGAGGGAGGGAGTGAGTGTTTGACTGAGTGGAGAGAGGGAGAGAGGGGAGATGGGCAGATAATCCCGTCTGCCTGATGAGATTGAAGGCTGCGATTGATTGATCGCCTAATCATAGCAGGAAATGGGCCTGAAAATGAATGGGACACTGCCCTTGGCTTGCTGTGGAGCTGGGCGGCTGGGTTGCAGGGGATGTTAGCTGCTGCAAGACATGGCCTTAATGTGCAAGGGAGCTGATTTCATTTGTGTCTGATATACAGTTCTACGATCCTGGCTAAATGATCAAATAAAAAAAGGAAGAGGGGGAACATGGAAGGGGTGTAAATCAAGCTTTATTGCTGGAATATTACTTTTTCATGCCGTCTGAAATGGATGCTTTGAGAAAGGTGAAGGAATACAAATCCAATATGAATTTGAATGTGGTGAGGCTGTGTGGTGGCTGAGATAGCCAGCCACTGTCCTGGATGCAGCTGGGTGGCTGGCTATTGGTGTTATTGGATTATTATTTGTCATTATGAAGTTTGCATTATCTTCCTCATGGCCAGGATATTTGTTTTATAAAATTGCTCACAGCTGGGAGGCAGGATTATACACCTAAAATATAGGTGTATAATCCTGTTCTCTCTCTTTCCCACGTTTCCACTTTCTCTGTCTGTCTGTCTGTCTGTCTGTCTGTCTGTCTGTCTGTCTGTCTGTCTGTCTGTCTGTCTGTCTGTCTGTCTGTCTGTCTGTCTGTCTGTCTGTCTGTCTGTCTGTCTGTCTGTCTGTCTGTCTGTCTGTC